>NW_004797882.1:185282-187751 GCF_000002075.1 Aplysia californica | reverse complement strand
CTATCTATCTATCTATCTATCTATCTATCTATCTATCTATCTATCTATCTATCTACCTATCTATCTCTCTATCTATCTCTCTATCTATCACTTTTTCTTTAATTAGATCAGTCACGTTAACAATCTGGGGGATGGATGCAAATCCACACATACAGCACCCCAAGCCAACACCCGGCACCCCCACACCTGTCTAGAATGTGGGCCAGGATCTATTTCTACTCCACTTACCATGTGCAGGGGCTGTCATAAGTGATGGGTCTGATTGCGTCTATAACCTTGGATAGGGGCACATACATCAGTGTGATGACTTCGCCATCCGTGACAACAGACACTCGTCAAGGTTCTAACGTTCTGACCTAAGCCAGACTCATGTCAAAAAGAAATTGGCCTGCGGGCATGACACCCCAAGAGTCCCCTTGCATCTCTGCATATGTATCAGTCTCTATGAAAAAGTGTCAATAAATGAACAATTTTTGCGAGTAAGCTTTTGTCATCAATTTTAAGCATTTGAAATAGATGTTTTTGAGTTTTGTTTTGTTTTCGTTACATCTCAAAATCATTTTTTTTAAAACAACTGTATAAGGAGGGCTACCTCCGTCCGTGTTATAATATCGTGATGCGTGGCAGTCGACTAAGAATCAATTTATTTTCTTGAGTTGTCAAATAATTCGTATTTTGTTTCATAAGAGTTGTTTTCCGGGACTTGTTCTTTGAACTGGCACCGCGAGAGTCTTCAAAGGAGGAGACAGCTGGGTTAGTGGTGTGACGCCCAATTTCCCAGTTTTTGGTAAGGTCCAGAATGTTGTCCAGTAATTGTCAATCTAAATAACATTCTGACGTAAAGACTAAAAATGTTATTGAGACACAGTTGACGTTCTCGGCACAGCACGCCCCAATGTGAGTGATATAAGAGTCATAAGCCTAATCCTTAGGTTACTTATTGTGCGGTCTCTGCCTGTCGGTCTATCTTTTTTCACTTTTGGGTGTCTGTCAATCTGTTCGACCGTCAAATCTATCTATTTATATTATTGATTTGTCCGTTTCATTTTTAATTCTCTCTCCCCTATTTCCTTGTCTAGATGTCGCAAGCAGGCCCTACTTGTTTGTTTTCACTTTTCTGAAAATACCAATTTTATGAGAGCATACATACAAGTTATAATATGTAGACTTACTGTCGGGGAGGTTGCATACTGCAAATGTCAGGAGAAACGATCCACGGCCTGTTAAACAGCCACGAGTGACAGGCCTGATGGTTTAGGAATGCACCAAAACCTTACACACGGTGTCACATTTCAAATACAAAGGGATAAAGAAAAACAACCCAACAACAACTGCCCAACTTGTTTAGTAATTATCTTCATCCATACAAAAGTTTTGCTTTTCAGATTTGAACATAATATTTGGAAGCCTAAAGGACTTTGTCTGATATTCATTTTAGATAAGTCCTTTGAATGGTTTTGCTCTACATGGCGCTTTAAAAAGCAACCCGTTTTCAAACTTGTCCCCATTTTCCTAGCATGTCGCACCAGTTAGCATTAGGTCTACCACTAAAAGTTTCAAAAAGTCTAACAAGTTAACAGTAGTCTACAGATATTATTTTACCCAAATTTCGTTTGCCTGCCGAAATCAAGGTTAAGTTTAGTGAAGAGCCGGGTTTTTTTTTTGTATTGAGCATCACCTCTCTATAAACTCACCATCCCTGACATTTCGTAAATTCTGCACACGGCATGGGAAGAATGCTCATGTGCCTTCAAGACCTTTTGTGCCATGAGCAGAGATCATTTTGGATCTATAGCGAATCAGAACTAAACATGTTTTTTTTAAATGACAATTTCAGGTCAAACACGCACCATGCGCCGCCCTTTAAACGTAACCACCGTTCAGATTTCAGTAGTCGAGTCCCATGAGACATCTATCCGTAGACGTTCTGCTGCTAGAACTTTCCTACACCTCAACAGTCTGCATTCTCAGGCCAGATCTTAATTTACGACGGTACCATTTTCATCTTCGCTAGGCTGAGATGACATGGATCAACGCATGGCAGTGCGTTCATGGTTCCTCGGTTCTTTTGAAAAGCAGGATCATTTCCTCGATGAAATTTGGTTTAGTGAAAAGCCCATTTTCACCCTGTGGGATATGTGGACTCCAAATTTGCTGTCTATTAGGCACCTCACTCCCTATTGTCTCTAGAAGCTAATTCATACTGAATATGTACAGTGTATGCGGAAACACTCATGGGTTAGCAGGTCCTTGTATTTGGGAGCAATTGAATATTTCGAACGACTCGTTAAAAATGTGTTGAGTCCACAGGAGGACATGTAGAGCACTGCTTCTAGGAATTCCAGAATGAAATTAGCAATACAAAAACAAACGTATAACCACACATACACACCCAGAAACACACACACACACATACACACATACACACATACACACATACACACATACACACATACACACATACACACA
>NW_004797882.1:181531-185182 GCF_000002075.1 Aplysia californica | reverse complement strand
GCACACACACACACACACACACACACACACACACACACACATACACACACGATAATAGTGGACCCACATACAGACTTTCGATTACTCAATCAGTATTCAATTGTGTGTTCTTCAAACTGAAGACACTGAGAACCTGTAAAGTGCACATTCAGAGAAATGAAATGCCGCTTTGAAAAACAAAACAAAGATTACGAATAAATAGGGTGAAGAGATATCTGTGTATCTTTGATAACAGACGGGCGTCTGCGGGTGGGAGGCGGAAGTATGACAATGCCCGTTGTTGCTTGTATGCACGCCAAGGACTTTTTGTCTACTTATAGAACATGTTCTTTTACAGAAGCACAGCGTCACGATAATGACCTTTATCTGTAGTGAAAAAGTAAGGTATGCTTAGGGGAAAAATGAAAACAATAGAAGACGTGCGCTTATCGCAACCCCCGCGCACTTTATCTCTTTATTGTGACTGGAATAGAGGAAATATAATATGTTAGGTCAACCTCGAGCAGTTATAGAAGAGTGACCTAGTTCACGTCGGTAGGGTTTGCTTTGCGAACAAAGTTCTGTGGAGGGGGTGGTCCACGAAGGTACACTTGTGGCTGATAAAACCAAAGCGGAGCAGGCAGGTCCAGAAAAGATCTGATCTGGGTACTTATATGGTGCTGGTGCGCTTCATGGTTCTTCTTCTTTCGATTCTTGTTCTTTGAACTGGCACTGCGAGAGTCTTCAAAGGAGGAGACAGCTTGGTTTGTGAAGTGACGCCAGATTTCCCAGTTTGTAGTAAGGTCCAATCACTGGCGATGATTGATGAGACAGACACCACGT
This sequence comes from Aplysia californica, assembly GCF_000002075.1. Classification (NCBI taxonomy): domain Eukaryota; kingdom Metazoa; phylum Mollusca; class Gastropoda; order Aplysiida; family Aplysiidae; genus Aplysia; species Aplysia californica. Next base: position 184,360 of record NW_004797882.1, on the reverse strand, counting down.
GACTTTTTCAGGGAGTTTTTGTACCTCATCTTTGGTGTTCCTCTATGGCAGTGACAATGGAGAGTTCATCGTAAGGGGCGATCTTAGGCAGACAATGGTCCTCTACCCTGATGATGAGCCCTTCCAAGCGCAGAAAAAAAAACACTTCAGCAGCTTGACATCAATGCTGGTATTCTCTGCCTGCTCTGGGACTGCCATGATGGGGACAAAGTCATCACTGTGGATGTTGAGGATGGTGCAGAGACAGCGCTGATGGAAGCACTGGAGAAATCACAGGTGGTGGCAATAGATGACCCATGACTTAGACTCATAGAGCAGTGTAGTGAGAACAACGACTCTGTACTCTCTTGTCTCAGAGCCCTTCGTTAAGTGTTCCAGACCTTTTAGTACAGTCTGCCGAATGCGCTGTTTGCTTTGGCAAGTCTGTTGTCATTATCCTTGTCGGTTTCGGCATCTCATGAGATGATGCACACCAGGTAGGTGAACTGCTAGATTAAATTCAGTTCTGCCTCACCCATGGTGACAAGAGGAGGGCAATGTTCTTTCTTAGGGTGGGGGGTGGAGGCAGGATGATAGAGGACGTCTGTCTTCTTCAGACTGGCCTCAAGCCCTAAAGCGCTTAAAGGTCCTTCAGTGTGGGCAACGAAGACAGCATCTTCAGCAAAGAGAAGGTCCTAGGTCAGTTGGTCCAGGGTCTTTATGTTGGCTTGCACAATTAGCTGAGATTGGATAGACTGCCATCTAGGCGATTGTGGCTTTACACAGTATTTTCGTAGTCACGGTTCTCAATGGCCTTCTTGAGCATCCTGCAGAAGATGGCGAGGAGAATCAGTGCCGTAACAAAACCTTTTTTCAGTCCGTTGGCAATTGAGAAGGACTCTGACAGGTTGCTTTTGAAACTGACTAGACCACGCTGACCTTCATGTAGCTGAATGCCCATGCTGAGGAACGCTGAGGAAGAGTTGAGACATATGTACAAGGGTTTTTCCCATCATGAAGAACAGGGTCGCTCTCCTGTAATTGGAGCAGTCTGACATTTTGTCTCTGTTTTTGTCCATGACTGCATCTTTGAGATGCTTTGACAGTTAACTCTGCTCTCATCAAAAGACAAAGAGTTCGTGGAGCTTCTTGAGTAGTGGTGGTCCCAAATACTTCCAGCTGTATCGTGGAATCCAATCAACTCTAGCTGCCTTATGCTACTCTTCAGCTGACCAGTAATTTTGGTTGTTTCGTTGATGATGGGTATAATACAGTGAATCCAGATCAGTTTTTTTTTAAGAACTTGTAGAACACACTGATTTTTGCTCGACTTTGTTAGTGATGAACAGAGTCTGAAAGTAACCAGCGACTGAGCATAGATGCCTTGTGTACCAGGAATGTCTGACGAGCTGGCCTGCGCAAAGGGCTCTCAGCATTGCCGATAGGACCGTACACTGTATTGAGGGATCAAACTTCTCTTTCGGAGCAAGTAGGCGTTTTGTTCTAGTTCAAATCTTTCAAAAAGACAAATAAAATAAAAAGATATTTACATAATATAGCAACGCTAGAGTGTTGAATTGTGATTGGCAGATGATGGAGTCGATGCCCATAACGGGTATATCTATTTTTATAACGCATTGTTTTGATTCATGATCCGACTACTGGGTAGAAAAACGTCCGTAGAGAATAGGCTTTCTCAAAATATTCTGTCATTTGGAACAGAGGCAGCTTAACTGTGTTCTAGACATCCGGGTAAAGCTGAGATGTAGGTATTTTTACGCCCCCATTACCATTTAGATTATTTATGAGGCGGATTTAGGGCCTGCCAGTCAGAACCAACCCGGGATGAGAGGGATGCAACATTCATGGATGAAAAACCAAGTTAAGCTTAAACTCGATAAAAATTCTACCAATTCGCTGACTAAACTCGGGTCTCCTGCAAGCGACAGCAAAGAGCCTAACCTCCACCAACACGACAGACACAGGCTAGTGCATTATGCGTTTGACATGTCATAGATATATACATATCAAGAGATTTACTTATAATTTATGGGGGAAACAGTTAAATTGTATATGTTTAACGCCCCTATCAACACTCTCAGGCTATTTAAGAGGCGGGACCTCCGAGTTAAACGTCCATCTATGAAAAGACGGAGCTAACAGGGAGAATCATCAGCCCAAGGACACAACGTCGAACCGAGTTGACGCTCGAACCCCCCGAACCCACAATCTTACGATTACGAATCTTGTAGCCTAACCACTAGGATACCGACGCCACTGTAATAATGTATTTATTGGAAGCAGGTCAAAACGTTCATAGATTGGAATGTGGCCTTTAAAATTGTGCTTGTGTGGCCCACAGGCTACTCTACTGCAGTGTCCGTGTGTTGGGACGCCCCTGATCATTTCGTCCTGTCCCTTGAAGGGACACCAGGCGTGTTCACTTTAACCCCGCAACATTGCGTGATTCGAAGCTCTTATGATTCTTTACAAAGCATTCCAGCTACAATAGTAAGGTGAGACCATTCACCACATGTCAAGGATATCAATCTGAAAAGTGCATGCCTTAAGATAAAAATCAGCAATGATTTCAAAGGAAAAAAAACCCAACAACAAACGAAACAAAACAACAACAATAACAACAACAACAACAACAACAACAACAACAACAACAACAAATTGGATACTCGCCCCCGCCCCCACTTTGCGCTATCAATAAATTGAGAAGGTTCTCTGGGGTGCAAAACAGGTAGACATTTTAGTTGCTTGTTACTTTGGTAGATCATGCGGTATGCAACATCACGTCACAAGTGGTGAGGCTATGGGCATGAGTGAAAACCCGCGTTGCTT
>NW_004797882.1:178434-179721 GCF_000002075.1 Aplysia californica | reverse complement strand
CAGTTGGTGAGAGATTTTGAATCTTGCCTAGGCGGCGGCCGAAGCTTGATCTAAATCGATTTTAAACCACCAAGGGATCTTTAACGTGCGCAATTTGCCAACGGGACCTCCGAGATTTTCCGCCCTTGTCCGAGAAGGCTAGATGTAGATATTTCCTGCCATTAGATCAGGGGTGTTTCTGAAAGACAGCAGTGAGAAGGAGCCAGGGGTAGCAGTAGAAAGGCTGCAGAAAGAGGCAGGTGTCCAGAGGAGGGGACAACATAGGTGAGGGGGTGGGGGCAGAAAGTGGAGACGAAAGCAGACGACAGAACATTGCTTGAGAGCAGGAAAGGAGGTGAAAGGAGACAATTTTAGAGAAACAAAAAAGTTTCCTTCGCTATCCGGAATCGAACCCAGGATCTTTGAATGAGAGGTGAACATCTTAGCCTCTGGGCCACGAGAGCCTCGTGAGAACTTAGCATTCACGATAAGCAATAAGCAGAGCAAAGACAGGACAGTACAGTAGTTTGCTTCCAGCCCGGTCCTGATGATTCGCAGACCCTCCCTCCTGAAATCAAAATACAGGACAAAACACTCAAAATGTGGTCGACTACTCAGCTACAAATTGTCTCACTGGCCGTTGCAGAAAGCTACTTACGTAATCGTTATTTATTCTATTTCACTTAATTAAGAATTTTTTTAAAGTATTCTAAACTGCAGATTTTGTGGACATTGTCAGACATTGACGGGCGAACTACGTGCAATATTTTTGGTATACCATATCTATCTATCTATCTATCTATCTATCTATCTATCTATCTATCTATCTATCTATCTATCTATCTATCTATCTGTACATGTAGGCCTACATTATGCAATATAATCATAATATCAGGGTTTCTTAAGGAGAAGAGGCGGAATTAATGTTTGTCTTTGTTAGCAATGGAACTTTCGATGCTTTTCCTTCAACGTGTTAAAACATCACACGTAAGAGGATTTTAACAGGAAACCAAACCCTTAAGGACTGGTGGGGCACCTGAGGTCTATTTTGGCTATTACAAGGCCTAGAGTGCCCATATTTGCTGTGAATTTTTGATATATGCTTTAGTTTTTATTTTATGACACTTACAATTGGGATGTTGCAAAAAAAGTGAAAAAAATGGAAAATTCATGCTTACTAAGCCCATAAATCAAAAACTACCCCATTAATAAAATATTCAACGAGCCAAAATTTAGAACTAGGTGTTGTTGGTATCCTGTGAAAGTTACATTGAAATTGAACCATAAACAGAGCAGAAAAATGCGATA
>NW_004797882.1:173323-177187 GCF_000002075.1 Aplysia californica | reverse complement strand
ACACACACACACACACACACACACATACACTCTCTTTCTCTCTTACACACACACACACACTAATACGCAAACACACACACATACACACACGAACACGATAGAAACAAAACGGGACAAATAGAGGCTGAGGTAATGTCTGTCTCGTTAGTCCAAATACAAGTTACTATTAAGTGATGCAGCGTGGTGGAATCAGGCTCTCGTCAAAATAATCAAAGTGAAGAAACTGGCATTTTTCCGCAGGTTTGTGAATTTTTATTGAATTTTGGTTTTTGGCTCAACACCTTTCATGTCCATTAAAGAACTCATTTCTGTGTAGATTTGACAGAAAAACGTTGACTGAAGACACAAAAAAGTAAATTTTCAGTTACCACGGACACTAGAGCTAAGGAAATAACTAATCTTTGGCAGCCATTTTCTCACTAATTTTACCTCTGAAAACAGGTGACCCCCACCTCCTTCATTAGCAAATACCTAGACTTGCATACAAGATAATTGGATAGTTTTTTTTATCCAAATAAAGACAACTGAACAAGCTTTAACATGATACCAATAACTCTACATGCCCAAAATTTGACGAGAGCCTGATTTCACCACAATTCCAATGAGTTTTACGAGACTTAAAAAACACGAAGACATACACGGTCATACGCACAAACGCACACACATACACACATACACACATGCACACACAAACATACACACATACACATACACACAACTGTACACAAACACACACGAGAGCGCCTACACACAAACATAATTTGTCCCCCTCACCTCTCTCTCTCTCTCTCTCTCTCCCTATATCTTTCTCTCTCTTTCTCTGTCTGTCTCTCTCTCTCTCTCTCTCTCTCTCTCTCTCTCTCTCTCTCTCTCTGTCTGTCTGTCTCCCTCTCTCTCTCGGCAAGAGTTTGAGTAGATGTATGTGCGTGTCTGTATTTTATATGTTGGGTATTTTATCTTAAGGATTAAAAAAAAATATTTAAAAAAAAACATGTGTGCGTGCGTAAATGTATGTCATGTATGTATGTATCAGGGGCAGCTCGTGGGTCTAAAAAATGGGCGTGCACAATTAATTTAAAGCAGGCTGAAGATAGTCGAAGGCATGGTAAAAGAGAATATTATTCTTCACCTTGCCTGTTTGGAGAAAAATCTGCTTGAAGAAGAAGTCTACCCTTCGTTCTTTTGCTGCTGCAAAGGTGTCCACTATTCTGTTGACGAAGATTGGGATCTGCTGTCAATGACGTCCTTGTGGATCGACAAAAACGCCAGTGCGATTTCTAAGATTTAGCATAATTCTCTACATATTAATGTTGTGTCGAGTTTGTAGTCCTTCAGACTTGAAAAGGTCCTGGATTGTACGACACTGCACCTACTTGAATGTTTCATTGCGATATAATATTACTAATTCTATTTGTATCTTGATTTTAAGCAAAACGGAGTAGTTTTCTGTATACGATCCAAAAGAACTGTTGGGAACGACCTTTAATAGTCCTGGAATGTAAAGGGGTCGACGATTGATTGTGTATTGATTTTATTTTGCTTCGAGAAACGTTAAAAAGGTTGAGTAACTTTTATGTCACAGGCCTCCTTTGCAGCAATTTCATTATTATTGTGATGTCTGTGTCTCTAGTAAGCGTATTCTTTGGGGTCTGACTTGTTGATGGAACGCTTATATTGTTTCTAATTTCCTCGACGGCAGCTTTAAACGTTTCTAGAGCTAGGTGGGCTGCTAAGGGAGTAGTACTTCTGTGTTGGATGATCCCATACACAACGTCAACTTGAGTGAACACTTTGTTTTTAAAAAGTGCAAAAAGTAGGCTAATGTATTGCTCTTTAATATATTCAGGAGACCACACACTTCACGGGTGATATTACCGTCCCTGTGCTTAGACTGAATTTCTTCAAGACACAGCTGGATCTCTCTTTTCCAAGTAAAGAATGCTAATAAGTCCAGACTGAAAATTCCACCTTGTTCAAGACGGCCGCGGAATTTTTCCGTGACAAACGCGTCTGAGAACCTCGACGTGTTTTGATGAGTGGACAAAAAAAGTTGAAAAGTCCACAGCGTTAGCGAAAAGTAAAGTATCCTGGAGTCCGATATGCCAGAGCAAGCGTGCTTTAAAACATGATTTAGCAGATGATCATAGCAATGAACAAAGCCAACGATAGGTGAAAATTGGCGCATCGGAGTCTGTAGGCTACACCAGAGACTCACGCTCATTACAGCTACCCCATCATAGGTTTGGGCGATCAGCTTCTCCTCGGTGCTGAATGGTTCTAAAGCGTCTTTTAGGGTTGAAATGAGCCCAGAGGAAGTTCTGTCTTTGAAGTTCTGTCTTTGACTTTAAAAAACTTCAGAAACCGCTCTACCGGTTTTCCGTTCACAAACTGTGATAAATGACCTGCACGAGTACCTTCATCAGCCTGAACAGAGAGAAAATTGACGGGGAGTTTGTCTTTATCGAGTTCTTCGTGATATATTTTGAAAAATACAGCCCAGCAGTTCGTTTTGTATTTTTTAAAAAAAGTATACTCTGCAACAGTAGCGTTTTGCAGATGATCAAACAGTATCATCCTATCAGTGTTAGCGTTTCTGTACAGTAATTCAAGAAAGATACCTCTGTTCCCCGACAAATCACCTTCTTCGTGACCCCGAAGGACGAGTTCATGAGTTTCAGAGAACGAAATACACCCGAAAACCTTTTACAACACGTGCCTGTTCTTTCTCACCCGTTCGTTTTGGTGAGACTTAGCCTTGCGATGACCAACAACTTGCTGCGCTGCTATGTCTACTGGTCCGAAAGTGGGATACTTAACGGCATTATAGACGTCCGCTCTTGGTAACTCCTGTCTTTAATGCTTTGTTTCACATGGACAATACCACTAAGATCTGACTTACACTACTTGGGATCCTTAGTTTTAAAAAAAGCAGACAGAAGAAACATTTCAATGAGTGTTTGCTAACGCTAACTGTAAGCCACTGCAACTGTTTCGAAAAGATCCGCATTAAAAACACGATTGCACCTCTTTGTTAGTTGTATTATTTTGATATCTTTGGGTCGGCGAGGACCTAATTCAATCACTCTCTTCTTGTCACTTTGTTTAGAGACCTGAATTTATTTGCAATCAACTTCATTCATCCTACATTGGAATTACAAACTCAGTAATAAAACGTTCACAACAACACCATTCCAAGTAAGGCTCTTCTCCCACAGTGGCCTAATTACGTCATATTGACCTCTCTCAATTTCAGGGTCACAGAGGTGGGGCTAGACGGAAGCCGGGGCTAGAGATATTAAAAATGGCAAGGCGAAGGACCAATCGCAGTTCACCGTGAGTACTCCGGTTGATTGCTCCGAAGCTATCATAATACGGGCATTGAATTGTGTGAGCTATCGTGAACTGGTCTGAGGTCGCGTTATTTTTAGACTGCCTCCATGGGCTTTGATCGGCTGGTGCACATTGAGATTGCGCCGATTGTTAATACTTATGTACTCTAAACGTCATCGTCGTTTGGGTCAGCTCGCATTTTTCGAAATAGATTACCACCGCTGAACATGCAATTTAATGCTTGGGTGAAGCACGAGGATTTGACATGGTGTAGTAGATATTTATTGAAGATGTCGCAATGGCCGATTAGGCTCTGGTGAGGAACTTGTACGGAAAATTATTGGAAAACTGATTGGATAGTCGGTGTTAAAGGTTCTTTTATTGTCTCTGTGTTGGTGTGCGCATTAAAAGTTGTGGGCGACAGTGTACGACGAGAGAGACGTCCCTGGTATATATTTATGTGTGTGTGTGTTTTTGTACGTGTGAGTGTGTCTCTCTGTGTGTGTGTGTGTGTGTGTGTGTGTGAGTGTGTGT
>NW_004797882.1:171208-172750 GCF_000002075.1 Aplysia californica | reverse complement strand
TTGGGGGGTAGGGGGGTTGTTGTCAAGGGTTTATACAGATGAATCACCTTTTTTCAGAATTTGCCAAAGTTATGTATTAAGCAAACAGTGTGCTCTGAAAAGGGACTCTCCTCTGCTCTTGGGAACCGGGTCCCGTATTAGCATTTACGACATTCGTGTCCATAAAATCGTTTCATATTAAAAGCTTTCAGTAACATAAAAGGTTTAGCAGTGTTTAATAATTATTTTCAATTATTTCTTTTTCTATACACCTTTTCACTACAGAAACGGGCGGACTAGATACACAACTTACTTTTACTGTAGAAATCAGTTTCAGTTTTGTTTTTCATAATTTGAGAACAAAAACAACACAAAATTACAAGATAATCAATGATTAAACTGCAAAATGGCGGGGCGGTTAGTGCGCTCGTCTCCGAAGCGGAAAGTCCCAGTTCGAGCCTCGATTCGGACACGGATTTTTTTCCACCCCCTCCTGCCCACCCAGCAGCAGTAATGGGTACATGACTTCGAGTTGGGGAAGTAGAGGCGGCGTGGATAGGAACTGGCCACCCTACCACAATATGCTGAAGGCCCAGGAAGTTGTCTCACTAACAAAGCAAACCCCAATGTCCGGATCGGATGCAGGAACAACTTTATTGCAAAATTCCATAGCTGAGCTGAGAGTCTTGCTCTTAAAAGATTTCTTCGAGAACACACAGCGCTATTGCTTTCACAATTCTATTCGGCTCTCTGTTACAGCCCGCGTTTCTTAAAAAGTAGCAGTAATGTGCATTTGGTGTATTTTTTTCACTTCTAATAAACTCAAGCTGGATTCAACTGCGTTGCATTCGAAAGGGAAAGAACTCTTCTGTGCTTAAACAAGCAGTTGGAAAACAAGGGTAATTTTGAATAAACCTGGACTGGCTTGAATGAGTGGTATTGCCATCGCGTAAATGCACGTCGGTGGTCTTATTCGGTCGGGCGCAGTTCGCGTATAAGTACGCCGGTGGTCCCGTAGGTGTTTAATTAAAAGAGATGACGCCAAAATATCTTTCTAATCTACCACAGAAATATGTTATTCTATCTCCAAATATATTATGGTCCCTTGACAAAAGACCAGATAAGACTGTTTCTTGGAATATATATATTTTTAAATCAGAAGTGGGTAGGCTGTTCTACCAGTTGTTCCCTCAGTGAGGAATCCCCCCCCCCCCCACACACACACCTTTCCCTACTACATTTCAAAGAGGCACCTACGTTGACCGCATTTAAAACTAGTCTAAAGACACATTTTTATTTCAGTCCTATTTTACTAGTTATTTTGATTCCTTTTCCAACAAGTGTTATCAACAGTGAACATATTATTGGGTATGTGCTTTTCTGTCAATTTGGTATGTATATCAATAAGTATTTATAAGGACTGTTAAAAAATAAATGGGCTGGTTGTAAACTGTCCAAATTGTATTTTATTGTAAAACACCAAGAGCTAGCTACGAAGAAATGAGCACTATAAAAGCGATCTTCATTAGCGTATTATTATTATTATTATTATTATTATTATTA
>NW_004797882.1:169086-171042 GCF_000002075.1 Aplysia californica | reverse complement strand
TGCTGGTGCTGTAAAACTCTTACTAAAAAAGCAACAACAAAATTATTATTATCATTATTAGTAGTAGTAGTATCATTAATCATTATCATTATTATCATTATCATTATTCTTATCATTATCACTAGCATTATCATTATCTTTGCCGCCATTCCTCTCGTTGCTGACATGGCATGTCCTCGTTTCAAACTTTTACATTCTGAAAAGAGCTTAAAGAAATAGACGCAAGTGACATTAATTGAGCTTAGCTTTTTCCTGTCATTGACGCTGTCACGAAATAGATTATTAGATTAAACGTGCCCTTTTCAAAAGCCTATGAAAGGGGCGCACACTGGTCAAACAAGTTGGGTCTGTATGCTCGGATTAAATAAAATCGTGTATAGATTCGAAGTTGAAATACTGGCTTGTTAGTGTTGACGTTTAATATTAACCCCAGATTTGCTTCGACAAATTAAACTTTTGATCAGAAAGTTAGAGAATGGTAAGCATTGATGTCGGGTTGAAGAAAAAAAAAGGTGCTGAGGTCAATCCCGTTGATTGGCGTTCGTTGTGAGTTCAGTTAACAGGTGTGTGGATTGCTGCTTCTTTTCTATCTATCACAGATCTATCGTCCGTTTTTCTCCTCTTTCTTCTGTCTGTACTTTAGAAACAGCTCTAATTGTCGGCACTTGTATGACCTGATTGTGTTGCAAGTGCCGTAAAATCTTTTTACAAGTAACATATTAAACAGGTTTACAGCACAAGCAGAGCCAGGAGCGGTTGCTTGAAGGACGCCACTTGCAGGTTCTACTTATTGTTTTTCCCTCTACTGTCTCTTTTCTTCTGTCTTGCTTCATCCCTTCTCTGTGAGGCCGCTATTGTATTGTGCTTCACTTTACACAAACGCAAGGGTGAGTGGACTCCTAGAGTGATTATTTTTAACCCTCGTCACTTGAAAGTGCTACCTCCTTCAATACCTTTACATTAATTTTCGTTGTCTTTTAATTTTAGCTACGTTACTTTTCTCTTGTTACCTAAAAGATGGTACACTTCTTTTAGTAACTGAGAGGTATATGAATACCGGGTATTGAGCACATTTTAGCTAGATGGTTTCTTAATTTCTAGATAGAGACAAACAAAAATCAAGACTGTTTGATTTAGGACGGCCAGGTTGTGTCAAAATTTTAAAGGTACCTTTTCAACAATCAATGGGAATCTGGCAGATCGATCACCGTCAATACGCAGATGAGATAGAATCGGATGCCAATACTGTCAGTGTGAACTGCCTTTTAGATTATGTAGATTACCAAAGAGCAATAAAAACGTCAGAGAATGGAGCTGCAGTTTATGGGAATTCCGTTCTAGTCTAGTCATAAGATGTATGCTTAAGTCAATGACATGTAATTCTGCTTTCATTTCATCTGGCATTCTTATTAGCTGGACTGCAAAACCCGCACATCGTCATCTGATGTCCTTTGCCCCATTACCTCTTCGTTACTTTCTACTTCTACATTTTCATCCTCTGTCGCCATTTAAATTAAGAGTCGAGGGGAGATGCTGGTTGTTTGTTGTTTTTTACGGTAGGCCAACCCTGCATCTCTTTCTATTGTCATTAAAGTATCTCAAAACTCGTGTCAGTGTTAATGTCTGGTGAGAAATTCAGTGCTATTATGCTGGTCTTGAGGCCTTACTTACAATTCCCGCCAGGTAAAAAGATAAAGGGTGCGATTGATGCAGCAGACTAACAGCACACAAACGCATTTGAATAAGATCCCCTAACGCTTTTCGAGACCAGGAAATTATGTGTCAGATTGGACAAGAAAGACAAGCGGAGGTTAAGCTACCGGTACACAGAATGCGGAAAAGGGCAAGCTCTTTATGAAAAATTGTTTCGCTTGTTATTGGTAAAAGAGGTGTATATTTGTGTGGTGTATGTTTGTGTATATTTGTGTGCGTATGTGTGTGTGTGTGTGTGTGTGT
>NW_004797882.1:164368-167641 GCF_000002075.1 Aplysia californica | reverse complement strand
GTACAAATTATAATTGAAAATTGAAGAGTTAGGAGTTTAAAACGTAACGTCCATTTCAAACAGTTTTGAAAACACCCTAAAAATAACCAAGTTCAGAAATACCCATTCTATATTCGACTTGTTGTTATCCCTGCCTTGGCTGATCATAACGCCAACGGGGCTATGGCGCACTGCACCTGGCTTTTGAAAGTTGTTAAGTTCCAATAATAACATTTGTATGAAGCGCTTGAGCCGATTTTCATTTCATTGCCTCCAGAGATTTGCATAGAGAGTGAAAATTATAAACCTCTCACTATCTATCGAATACTTGTACGAGCAGAACAGCACTTTGTCTTGTCGTGTCGTAAAGTTGATGTTTTAAGTATTGGTTATCAACACTTTGAACATCTAAGTAGTCGATATCTCTTTGTACAGAAAACAAGGCCAGCACAATATAAACAAACACTTGTATGATTATAATTTCCTACTTCTTTGGATCACACAACACACAAGAAAATAATCAATCATAATTAACACACCAAATAAATAATAAATTATATTTTCAAAAAGTGGATATGAAGTAGCCTACTTAACATGTTCAATATACTTGATAAAGGAAATCCCCCCCCCCCCCCACCTTTCCGGCTGCATACATGCACAAACAACACAATTAATGCTTAGTAATAAAAAGATACGCTCTAATCGACAATAAAAGTTGGATTATAAAAAGGCAGGTCGTCTCGACATTGCTCGTTCCGCACCCACTTCGAGCAAGACACATGAATAACTGACTTATCGACCTGAAAACTGAAAGTGTTACCCGATGTCATACTGATAGCCTACTGTAGGCTACCAATTTAGTTGGTAAAAAAAATAAAGATAGAGGTTGGTCTTGTTGTATCTAACTACAACTTGTCAATATAATGTTTAATATTGAAATACAAGACATGATCTGAATTCATTAATGTGTTTTCTTTCTTTCTTTCTCCCCCTCTCTCTCTCTCTCTCTCTCTCTCTCTCTCTCACACACACACACACACACACACACACACACACGCACACACGCACACACATACACACACACGGACACACACACACACACGTGTTATCTTTCTTTCTTTGTTTTTCTTTCTTTCTTTCTCCCTTTCTATCTCTCTCTCCTTCTCATAGTCTGTTTTTCTTCATAAACCTGGGAACTCCTGAAAGTACAAGGACATTGATATCTCTGAGACGATTTTAATGGAATTAACAAGTTTAAGAAATGTTTACATAACAATATACTATATTATGACTATACTCGAGTTCAAAATGGAAGTCACGTCGACAAATTAGGGACAGCTTACGGTGAGGTTTCAAAAGGCCATAATATTCAGACTGAACAAAACCGCAAAAACGAAAAACATTGGGAATGTTCAGCATCAAAGTCTTGCATTGCATTCTTTATAACAGACCCCGACGCATACAGATTGCAAAACAGCAATTCGCCAGAAACTAATGTCCAGAAAGCAAAATTAATTGTCCGGAGAGAAGGTTAAAATTGCATTCTTTTAAAAATTGTACCTACTTAATGTATCTTTTCTTGCTTTTTTCAACATTTAGAAATTGAGCTTTGACAAAATATTCCTCCAGCTCATGGAAACATTACCACAGATTGAGAAACTGCAGCCAAAAAAACATGGAGAAAATAAAATTTTGGTCCGAGTACATTTGTGAGGCAGCGTGGTGGAATCAGGCTCTCGTCAAAATAATCAAAGTGAAGAAACTTACATTTTTCCGCAAGTTTGTGAATTGTTATCAAATTTTTGTTTTTTGGCCCAACACCTTTCATGCCCTTTAAAGAACTCATTTCTTTGTGGATTTTTCTGAAATACGTTGATTAAAGGAACAAAAAATGTAAATTTTCTGTTACCACGGACTCTTAAGCTAAGGAAATAACTAGTCTTTGGCGGCCATTTTCTCACTTATTTTACCTCTGAAAACAGGTGACCCACATCTCATTCTTTCGCAAATATCTCAACTTGTATTCAAGATAAATGGATATTTTTTTCATCAAAAGAGAGACAAGTAAACAAACTTTAAGATGATACCAATAACTCTACATGCCCAAAAATTGACGAGAGCCTGATTCCACCACGCTGCCTCACATTTTTGAAGAACAGTCTATCAAGGAGTGAAAACCTACGTATACTTAGGGAAAGTAGTGAAGCTAGGAAAATTTTCAAGTCCTGCGGTGACAGTGGAAGACACTTGCCTACCTTGAAAGTGTCATCGATGGTAAAGGTGGAACGGAGGCAGATATAAAAGCAAGAACCACCAAGGCAGGGTCAGAATTCAATCGATTATTAAAAGTCAGGAAAGCAAGCAACATCTCATGTGCACCAAAATTCGACTCTTTAACTTTAATGTCAAGTCTGTGCTCCTCTACGGCTGCGAGACTTGGAAGACAACAAAGACAGTTCTGAATAAAGTCCAGACTCTTCCATTAACAGATGTATGGGGAGTATAATAAGAACTAAGTGGTAGAATAGAGAATAAATGAAGAGCTGTTGGAAAGGACAGGATAAAAGAATATAGAAGTAGAAATAGGACTAAGAAAGTGGTGATGGATGGGACACACCCTCAGAAAGCCCAACGGAAACATCACAAGACAGTCGCTGCAGTGGAACCCACAGGGAGCATTAGGCAGGGGTAGGCCACGAGAAACATGGAGGAGATGTGTGGTAAGGGACATGACAAAGATGAAGCTCACTTGGAACGAGCTTGGAAGGATGGCCCAGGACAGAGAAAAATGGAAGGAGCTTGTATGTGGCCTATACCCTGCCAGAAATGAAAGGCATTTATGATGATGATGGCATTTGAAGAGCTGATCGACGAATATCTAGTAGGGAACTAAAACAGTGAAGTCGTGTATTTTGTCCGAGCGTCCAAAAAAAAAGTTGCAGAAGACATATTGACGAGACATTAGAGATTATGATACAAAAATATGAGTTTGAACAATAAGGCAAAGCCGAGTGAACAATCAACTGTCCCGAACTAGGCACTCTTCCACAAGGAAAACCAGGAAGGGTACTCCCGCGAAACCAAGGACAATCGAGGAATCAATTCTTTTATACCTTCAATGACTTCGAACGTCTGGAGCAGATGTTGTTGACAGAAAAAGAGAAATTTTATTATTTTCGTAAACACACCTGAAAATTTTGCTACTCTCCAAAACCCCGCTAGCATCTTTGCTTATATGGAACATTCACTTCTGCACCAATGGATTTAATTATTAAAATCATTATTACTATTATT
>NW_004797882.1:161425-162119 GCF_000002075.1 Aplysia californica | reverse complement strand
AAAGGATGTGATTTCAGAGTGTTCGGAGAAATAGTGCCCAGCTTTATTTTCCCGAACGTTCGGAGAAATAGTGCCGGCCTTTTAAAAAACCATTCAAACGAAAAGAGTCACCTTTGTCTTTCATCTCTTTGTTCTAAGTCAGATTCTTCTAGATGCTGGGGACAAAGCCGTTTTACCTCCAAATTTCTCTAATTAATGTTCATCTGATGAAAAAGTTCCATCAAAAGTGTTTTGATGTAATTAATAACTGTTAAATTTTCAACAGCACACACACATCACTCCAAACGTACACCGTCTATGAGCTGGATTAGGCCGTGTAGTTGTGAAAAGTTGACGGCACCTCAAATGAGCGCATAGGTAACTGTGTCACTTGGGGAAAGTGTGTCGTAAACTTTCACCCCATTGTCAGGGCAAGGAGAGCGTGAGCCCTCTGTGCAGTGTTATTTTTTTCAGTCTTCTATCTTTTTACAAGAGAAGTTTCATTAAGGAGAGACCAAGGGAACGGGCTTGTCTTTTCTGAGCCCTAAAGACATTTGATTGGCTGTTAGGTTGCTATAGTTGTAAGCAGTGACAACAGTCATTGGATAAACGAGCAAACCGCCAAGTTCATCATTCTGTGTTCATTGCGTGAGATCATAACGGTTTCAACTGCTTATTTTGTTGTTTTCATTTGCTTTGGGACAGAGTTGGGGGG
>NW_004797882.1:158341-159990 GCF_000002075.1 Aplysia californica | reverse complement strand
AGAGAGAGAGAGAGAGAGAGAGATCTTAGCTAAAGAGAGAAAGAGAGAGAGGGGAAGGGAGGGAGGGAAGGAGGGAGGGACCGACAAACAAATTCAAAGGAAGATAAAGAGAGGGGGAGAGGTAAGAGGAGAAGCCACTTATGTCCCAGTGCTTAAGGGGAGGAGCAACCCTTGATTTTGCTGATTTTGGGTCAGGCTATGCAAATTTTATGTTGGCTGATTTTTGTCTAGTTTTTTGTCTAAAATTAGCATGGAGACAATTGAGAAAGTCTTTATTAATATTCTCCTCGTAAATTGCCTTTGAAAACATGAGGATGGGTTACTATATTGAATGTTCACAATAATTGTCGTTTTTGGCAAAATGTATTTTTTGGCAGTTTTTCCCCTCCTCCTTCCTTAGTTTTGATCCTTTTAACATGAAACTTTCATGGCAAGGCTGCCATGAATGTAACAGGGAGATATTTTGTGAAAAAAGAACACTTTTTCATTGGCAAGCGATTACAATACCTAAATCTAGAAAAAGTTTTTTTATACTTTAGAAAAATCATTTTTTTAAATATTCTTTTGCACTTATTGAAAAAAACTTGCTGTTACTCTGATAGGGTCTGATTCAGGTATTCTCTCACCAAATTTGGTCAAATTTGGTCAATATATAAGAAAGCCTTAGGGATTTGAAATTCATTGTTTATTTTCAAGATGGCGGCCGTTTCCATAGCAACCGCTTATAGCTATGCCAAAACAAAATTGCGTATCAAGAGATTTAATTATATCTAACTTATATGTGTATTTAGATTTGATCGCGGGCAACAAACATAGAAAATGATCCTCAAGGGTAGCTACTGCAATTCTAAATGATTTAAGGTTTGCTCATGAAATTTCAACTGTTCATTACTAACCAAACTAGGTATCGATGATGATAAACGAAGGCGGAAAAAAGGAAAATGGATTATATGTGATGCTGAAAGAAACTGCATTCATTCAACTAATCCTCCCTCTTTGATCTTCAGGAAAAAAAGAATTTTGAGTGGCGTTGAAATGAATTGGCGCCTCTACTCTTACACGCGCGCACACACTCACACAGTGGGTGGTTGGCGGGTGCTCTACTGTGGTTTGCTTCTTCTTTCCTATCAAACATATATCGTCCTTATCTCCCCTTCTTCTTTTTTTATGTTTGTTACTCTCTTGTAACACCTCTAATCTTCTGGCGCTCATATGACCTTACGCAGTTGCGAGCACCGTAAGACCTCTACTAAAACTAAAACTAAACACTCACACAATAACGTGTATACAAAGTTTTTCTTGTTCTTCGTCGGACTCTGGTCCTCGTGGTTTTGCTTCTATGTTTGCTTAGATGAAAGTTCCACTAAGAGATAGTCATTTCACGAACCTCAGAAACGACCGCGTTACACAAGTTGAGTGGCCTTACCTCGAATTGTGACTTCTGAAAACGTTCGCAGAATAATAATAATATGTTTTTTAATAAACCCCGTGGAACGAGAGGCTTAATCACAGATTTTTCTCTCACCTTTATAGTAACAGTGAGGGGCATTTTGAGTCTATCTATCTATCTATCTATCTATCTATCTATCTATCTATCTATCTATCTATCTATCTATCTATCTATCTATCTATCTATCTATCTATCTATC
>NW_004797882.1:153408-157072 GCF_000002075.1 Aplysia californica | reverse complement strand
TTATTATCAAACTTGCTGGTGGGCACCTAAAAATTGTGTTTTTGAGTGAAATTATGAAAACTGGTATTATCACTTATTTTATTTCCAGGATATTTCCCAAACAATGTCCAAAAACGTACGTAGAAGTAGTAGTAGTAGTAGTAGTAGTACTAGTAGTAGTAGTAGTAGTAGTAGTAGTAGTAGTAGTAGTAGTAGTAGTAGTAGTAGTAGTAGTAACAGCAGCAGCAGTAGTAGTAGTGGGAAGAGGAGGAGGCGGAGGAGAAAGTGGGGGAGGAAGAGGATGAATATGGGGTAGAAGTAGGAGTAGTAATTAAATGATAGTGATAATGAGATTGATTTTTAATCGATAATACTCTTTGTGTTTTCAGATTTTCGAAGCGGGTGGTTGGAGGGCGCCATTAATTTTAGGTCCCACTTCTTTACTTTCCATTCGTTATTATTTCTGCCTGTCGGTGTTACTTTTTCCACAGCCAGTAGTGACAATAATTGTGTCGATGTGCTTCTCCTTACTCGAACAAAGTAAATAAGATTTTCGAAAGGGCTGGCAACCACCCAGCTCGGCGACTATCATTTGGGCAGCGGGAAATTGCGCTGGTTTTAAATCCTATAATCGTCAAAAAGCTCAAAGGAGTTTTCCAAAACCTGTTGGAAAATTGCGCAGGGATTTTTGGTATCGAGTATTTCTTAGGTATTCGAAAAAGTATCGACTTTAAAGTCTATATGTAAGCTTCTGCGTTGAAGTTTCTGTTGTTTCATTGATATTTTTTCAGGACAAAATAGTCTTGATATTTGTTGCCCCTTGCTCACCACGCGGAGGTGTAAGACAGATTTTGAGCATGATGATGTCTTTCTGAGAGTGATTTCTTAAAAATTGCAAATTAAAATACTTGATAAAAGTGGAGTTAAAAGCGATATTTAAATTCTTACAGGAAGCATTCTTTGGGCTATCTTGTCGAGGAACTCTGTTTGCGTTAGCTGTTGACTCTTATAAGCTGTGGTGAATCCCTGTTTTAGTCTTTCATGTTCCCTGTAACATGTGGCAGGCTGTCTGCGCTCGTGGGATGATGATCTTATGGTTTTAGCTGGGTTTTTTTTTGTTCATCTACTAGTTTTTTTCATGAATGAGAAAATGTTTAGATGAGTGGAAGTAAAATGATCAGAAAAGTGGCCGTGAAAGCTTTCACACGCCTTCGTTGTCCTGATGGTTTCCTGTCTAGCCCAAAAACTTGGAGGATACCTAGCTGCTTCAGAAATGTAGTTGTTCAGGACGTAATCAGCTAATCCCTTTATTTTGTCACTTCTTTCTGGGCATTCGGCCATGAGGGTGAAAGCAAAACAGCCCCATACTTCCTCCGGGTTGAGGATTTGCAGGCTAAAAAAAAGTTTAAACCAGCGTCCAGTTAGAGTGTTTGACTAATGCGCTGTGGACAGTCCAATCTGTTGCAGCTTGCGGAACCATGCCTGGCCCATGTGGAAGTGGCACGCTTTCAGGGTTGTCTCGGGTAGAGTGCGCAGCAAAGCTGACATCATTGCGTCCTCTAGGTCCACATGGAAATACTTTGGATGCAAATGAAAACCCTTGTCAGAGCAAAGTTGTTTCAGCATGTCTAACTGTCTTAGATATGTTTTTTTTCCTTTTTCTCTAAGAGTAATGAGAACATGCAGGGTGCAAAATGTCCATAATGTGTCCTATGAAAAGTACACAGTTGATAAAAATATTTAGGGTAAAAGGAGAAAGTGCCGTCGGCTAAGACAGGGGATGATGACGATAAAAATTCAATGTTTTCGGTCGTAGTGATGAAGATAGTTTCGTAACCATCATCGATGATGACAACGAACGGAAAAGAAAGTTGTTTGATGGCCTGCAGCGTTTCCAATCGTCTTTTAGGGAGCTTCAGTCTTGTTTTCAGACAAGTACCACGCACTTGACGACACAGGTTATGAACGTCTTTGGTTGTTATCGTAGACATGGACGAAACAGCTCTGCACACAAGCTTGGATGGTCGCTCAGTTGACTGATCGATCGCTTTTCGTTTGAGACTGTTTCTAGCTGCATACATTTCCTCTTCATGCTCCGATGGTGGTTGATGACAGTGCTCTTTTCCAGGTTTTAGTATGGCGTTGTGCTCAGGATCTGTTGTGATAATGGCAGTACAATCTTTTCTTGTGCATCTCCACCGTGGACTTTTTTTTTGCCAGCTTGTGCCAGTCTATGGTGAAAGCCTCTGTGTAGGTGCCCTTTTCGTTCTATCTCTGTCATGAAAACCTCCATTCTTAGTTTCTTCTCGAGCACGATTAAATTACACTGGGTATACATACATATTTATACCGGCCGGTAATATATTTTCTTATTTTGTGGTTTTTCTGAGACAATTTAAGCTCATCGGACTATTTTCAGCTATATATTGTAACCCCCCCCCCACCCCGACATCCAAAGGGTAGTGACGTCTTCAACTTGAACTGTTTACAGTGAACACTCAATCATAGTCGATGTCGCAATTCCGACTCTACCACAGCTACCTCAGAATCGATACCGCACTCAAACAACTGCGCACTTTCCCGTCCCCCAATCATTTGAGCACATGTATACAAAAAACTGGTTCTCAGTAGTGAAGCGCGTGGATCCGCGCGACCACAACGCGTGTCGGAATTCAGGCGGCAACGGAGAATACTTTTGTTTATAATCGCTGACATGGAAAGCGGCATTTCTGCACCTTCAGTTATTATCTGTTTTAATTAAGCTCTCAGTTCAAATGTCACTCTGGAAGTTGTTGGTAGGTGCTCTGGTGTTCTTTGCTCCTTCTTTCCTAACATACACCTTTCGTACTGAATTCCCCTTTTTCATTTTTGTTGTTGTTGGTGTTTGTTACTCTTTTGTAGCATGTCTAATCTTCGGTACTTATAATAATAGCAAGCTCCGCAAACATAGAGGGAGTGCTTACCCTTGACCCTCCAACTGTAGTAGCTTTTGTCCGAGAAAACCTAGCCAGCAGCCGTGACGAGGACTCCTTCACGAAGTAGGTTGTGATTGCGAAAGTAGTGCAGCTTGGTGAAGGTAGGAAGAGCAGGCTGCGTGACCCCATCAGACGCTACAACAACTAGCTGATGATGGAGACAATCAGCCTGCCCACACTGAAATGGACCCTCATGAAGAGGGGCGAGGAAGCATGGAGCATCCCGTCTTTCTAAGACCCCAGCTCTAGATTCAAGTAATTCAAGTAAGAAATAATACGACCTATTTGTGTTGCAAGTGCTTTAAGATTCTTACTAAAACAAACAAAGACAAAGTGTCACAAGGACGGCTGTTTGTGAAGTGAGCGCAAAACTCGGAGATAGAGTCCATCACTGACTTCTGTAGGGTAAAGACATGACTTGACTTTAATAACAAAATGATGGTGTCTTGGGGGTAAATTTTTGTTTTCATATACATGTACTTCCTCTTTTGGGTTTTTTTTTTTTCTTTTTGCTGCTTGGGATTGGGCACAGACTGTGTGTTTCTCTTGAGTATTCTCTCTCCATTACACCAAAACAAGTGACACCATTGTTGCATTGTGGTTAGTCTTAGAGTTTGTGCCTCATTGGTCCTTTACCCCTCTGTTGGAAACGTGGATTAAGAGAGAGAGAGAGAGAGAGAGAGAGAGAGAGAGAGAGAGAGAGAGAGAGA
>NW_004797882.1:149862-151862 GCF_000002075.1 Aplysia californica | reverse complement strand
TCTCTCTCTCTCTCTCTCTGAATAGAAACAATATGGTTGATTGTTGAGAAGTTGCAAAGTTTTGAGTTTCACCCAGTTTTACTTGAAAATGTTAAAAACCTGAAATTTTTCGAAAAGAGGAGTTAATTTTCTTCTTTTTGTGACAAATTTGAATTCCCCTTGGTTGGATTTCATTTGTCTAAAGTTTCGTTAAAATTAGCCCAAAGATGACTGGGTTACCATTTTTTAAATGGGTCTTCCTTTTTATGACACCAGTATCTTCCGTGCATTTAAAATAAGATAAGATTAGATAATACTTTACTACCCAGAGGGAAATTTTTCTTGGCTGTACTGGACCGTAAAAACACATGAATGTATACATAAAAAATATAAATTATGTATTACTCTCATTAAAATTCAATATGAAATGAGAAGTAAAGCTGACAAAATGTACTTTCACATCAGATGCTTCATTCAACCATATACAGTAATTTAATTACAAGACCTTAGGAGTTATATATAGATACATTCTCTAAAGAGCAACTCACATCTATGCTCGTTCTGGCAAAAGCCTTATGCTAGATGGTAAAAAAAATTATGCCTTCCTTGATTTATTTGTCAATTTCCCTGCTGTCTGTTTCCCTGGTTTTCTGTTTTTTTCTGTCTCTCCATCCATTTTGTTTGTTTGAGACTCTCTAATTCAAGTTTTCTGTGCTTACACTTTTCCTCTCTTTGAATTTCTTTGCTACTCTGTCTATCTCTCCTTTCCTTCACTTTTCTTTCTATCTATCCTTCTGTTTGCCCATTGTCCATATTATATACTCGTATATATAATATTATCTCTATCTCCATTACCATGCCCGGATAAAGCATAATGTCTAATGTCAAGGATGTAAGACTCCAATAAAAACCATTTAAAAAAATTGGCGTTTCTCGGAGTATAGCACCTAGCCATAAGTTCTCTCAAAGCCAGTTCTTACTGTTCTGTGAGTATAATTAGTACATGTTTACGTATGATAGCATCTCCATTTTAAGCGCTCCATAGACACGCCATGTCATCATGACAACAATGGCATCTTCAGTCTCCAGAACACTACCAAGTCAACTGTAAGGAGGAATTTAGTTTAAAAAACTGGCGAAATCGTAATTGTAAATCATTATATTCGTTTTAGTTTTAGTAGAGGTTTTACGGCGCTCGCAACTGTATAATAAGGTCATTTGAGCGCCAGAAGATTAGAGGTGTTACAAGAGAGTAACAAACATAAAAAAGAAAAAGGGGAGATAAGGACCCTAGATGTTTGATAGGAAAGAAGGAGCAAACCACACGAGAGCACCCGTCAACCACCCACTAATCATTACATTAATCACCTGAGGCAAACTTGGTGTAAGCCAATGTTATTATACTCATTGAGGACGTGCATTATTGTCATCTAACAAGGCTCGAAGACGTGTTGTTTTAAAGCACTTTAAATAAAGAAAAGAAGCATAACCTGGAGGCTAACACGTGCTTTTTTCAAATATAATTCTTTATTTGAAATTTGAACACACAGGCACCAAACATGCATTTATCTTTCTGAATTTTGTAGTATTATGATGGTCTAAAATATTTCTCTAATTGTAACAACTGTCGTAAAAAAAACTATGTTGAGCTGTATGGCTGAATGTTTTTGGTTTTTTTTCCCCTTCTACTTAATTATTAGTCTTTGTTCTTTTATAATTGCCTTTTCTTTTTAATTTGGCAAGATGTTACACCTTTGGAAATACCTTTCTGTTGCGCAGGACACTTAACAAATGAACACAAACGAAATAACCAACGTACCACAGGGGTGTTGGGTCTAAAGCGTGGTTAAGAAACCTTGAGTAAATCCTTGGAGGAAACTACAGTAATTTCCAGCAAGGCCTTTAGTGAGGCTTGTGGGATCCTTGGAGGAAACTACAGTAATTTCCAGCAAGGCCTTTAGTGAGGCTTGTGGGATCCTTGGAGGAAACTACAGTAATTTCCAGCAAGGCCTTTAGTGAGG
>NW_004797882.1:145436-148905 GCF_000002075.1 Aplysia californica | reverse complement strand
TGTGTGTGTGTTTGTTTGTATTATATCCGTAGAAACAAAGACACCTAACTTTAAGAAAATCAAAAAGGAACAAACAGACAAACAAAAACAAAATAAAAAACAAATACAATCTTTTATGTCCAATGTGAACATTCTCCCCCACCCCCCTCATCAAACAAAAACAACAGCAACAACAACAACTGCAGCAGCAACGAAAACAACAATAATAACAACAACAGCAGAAGAAACAACAAAAAACAACAACAAACACCCCCAACCCCTCCCCTAAAAAACCCCCAAAACAAATAA
The DNA here is from genome assembly GCF_000002075.1 of Aplysia californica. NCBI lineage: Eukaryota > Metazoa > Mollusca > Gastropoda > Aplysiida > Aplysiidae > Aplysia > Aplysia californica. The sequence continues at coordinate 148,617 of NW_004797882.1, read as the reverse complement.
AACACACACAAAGGAAGTGGAACAAACAAACAAACAAATAAACAATCAAACACTAATAAAAAGCAAGACATACATTTAGTCAGAGTAACAAAAACAATGAAAGCGAAATTAGACTTGAATTATATCATTACACAGAGACTTCTGAACTGCCGAAGAACTACGACACGTTCTTTTAAGCGTGTTAACATTAGTGAAAATCAAGTGTTCGCGGGCCCAACAGGCGGCATTATCGAGCGTCTTTCCGACAGCCAATCAGACGTTTACCTGTGACAAAAACAGCGCGCGCAATCGTCACAAGCGTGCTCTTGTCCCGGCGTGGCTGGCAGGCCAAACCAATTTTCCTCAAAAAAAGCTCTGTATTTAGTTAAATTAATAGCATCTTTAGAAAACAGTATACAAACGATGATTTTTATAAATTTTATATCTTCACAAGCCTGATTTCCTTGAAATTCCTGTTCTTAAGGACCGCCGGATCTTCTTTATTTTCTGCGAAACGTTATAAATCCGAGGTAAGTTGTTTATTTCTTGTTGTGAAACTTCGTGCCTCCACGTGTTTGGGGCGATATTAGGTCTTTGCTGTGAAGAAGACAATTCAAAACTTATATGTTTTTTGGTTTTTTTATTCTTTGACGGTTGTTTTTTTTTCATTTTGTTTTCAAATTTGTTAGAGTGGGGAAAATGATCGGATTGTGGTCATTTTAGTTGTAAGCGATCTTAAGTTACTATCTAATAATGATCTCCTTTCTCACATAAACTATGACTATGAATAACCCACTGTGGACGCGCATGTTGCTCACTGTAAGACACGTTGCTTTTGGATATTTTAGAAAAAGAAGCATAACTTCGTTGGTCATGCAAACTTTCAATTGTTTTCTTTATCTAAAACTTTAAATTAAAACGGCATGTAACAACGAGTAACTATGAAGTATTCCATTACGTTTTTCTAGTTGTGCAGATTGGTTCGAAATGTACCCTATATACAGTATATGCGTGTGTGTGTGTGTGTGTGTGTGTGTGTGTGTGTGTGTGTGTGTGTGTGTGTGTGTATTTCTATGCCAATGGGAAATAATTTTTGTCTCTTACGCCTTTAAAGAATTTTTAAAAACATTATTTGCTTGCTGTCTGTTCGACCCCGAGCCCGGTGAAAGACAAATCTTATCTAGAGTGCGATTGCTGATCAAGACTTTCCTGTTGCTTTTTTTGTTGTTGTATAAAGACCCACTGTGATCGAGTGTTTTCTTCCGTCACCCGTTGCCAAGGAGAAAAGTGGCCGACTTATACAGGTGCCCTTTTTACACAGCCATAATAGTGTGAAAAAGACAAAGAGGAAAATGGGAAGTGGCTGTTTGTACACACGTGGCTTTTCAACAGGTTCGGCTGAAGATTCAACTTCTGACTTTTCAAGAGAGTTCTTCGTTTTTTATCAAGAAACATTATTATTAATGTCTCATCTCAATTTAAGGGGGTGGGGGGGTGGGGGGGCGGTTCTTCATTTTCTAGGGTGCATACTACTGCAGCATAGATGCAACATCCTGTGAGTGTCTAGTAATAATATGTCAACAATTGTGGTTGGATAAATTATACCAACCGCAAATACATAAATATACAAGTAGAGTGTATATTATTTCAAAGAGATATTCTTAAGATCTCCCCCCCCCCCCTCTGTCTGTCTGTCTGTCTGTCTGTCTGTCTGTCTGTCTGTCTGTCTGTCTGTCTGTCTGTCTGTCTGTCTGTTTCTTTCTCTGTCTCTCTCCCTCCCCCCCCCATCTCTCTCTCTCTCTCTCTCTCTCTCTCTCTCTCTCTCTCTTTCTCTTTCTCTTTCTCTCTCCTTCTCTCCCCCCCTCTCTCCGTGTGAGCGCAGAGTATCAAAAGTGTACACGCCCCCCCCCCCCCAACCATTCACGAATACAACACTCGATCCCACCTGCTTGCTTATTATGCTCATACATGTAGTAAGTTGTACTCTCACAGTGTAACGCAGATAGAGACAAAGTCGAACCTGCTGTGACCACCAGTCCTGTCAGAGACAATCCTCTGAACAAACGACCTCTTCTCACTCCCACCCCCCACCACCCACACCACAGAAAAAATCATGTTTTAAAAGGTATTCTTTTATCTTCCCTCCCGACTCACACTAAGCTATCAGTTGTCCATTTCCTACTATATTATTATATTGATGCGCTGAACACGGATATTAACCTCCATTTCCATCGCAAATTAAGAGTTTTTTAAAAGTTCAATTGTTCTTAATAGAGTTATATCACATTATGCCTAACTGCGTAGTAATTTGCGCCGCGCTTTGGACCAATTGGGTGTGGTTTGGGGGGGGGGGAGGGGGTTAGTGGGGGTAAAAAAAAATATGGGTAGTTACAGGAGGGAATGCCCCTCTGTTTTAATTGAGATGTGTGGCATTCTGGGTTTTAACCCATAATTTGATATTTTACAGTTAGGTTTGAACATTTCTTGAAAATAATTGATGTTCGACAGTTTTGGTGGCTTTATGTGTGATCAACAGTAAACAATACTGCTTTTTGACCCCTGAAGCAGTGCATCTATGTGCGGGGGGGAAAGTAAAAATTTACCCCAAAATATTATATCGTGATGGCATTGTCCAACACAGGCCCTTGGGCGAAATAAAATAAAAAATGACTTAAGACCTTGAGACTCTAGGACTACAAGCCTTGTGATGGCAGTTCACAACTGATGGCTGTGACCGGTTCGACTTTCGTCCTTGAAAAATAAAGTGTTTCGATTTTAAAGGAAACCGTCGAATTCTGCCAAATTGTGTCAAAATGATAGCTTTTTGCCCTTCCAAGGAAAAAAAATTCTGATTGGCCACGGCTCAGTTCCACTGAACTCAATGGGCGGTCTGCTCTGGGAATTACCTCTCACCTTACGATCAGTCCTATTTGCCCTTTTCGTATAACTAGACGTTTGTACTGGGAAAATTCCTATTTTCGTTTAGTTTTAGTAGAGGTTTTAGGGCGCTCGCAACTGCATAAGGTCATATTATGAGCCCCACGAGATTAGAGGTGTTACAAGAGAGTAACAAACAAAATAAGAAGAAGGGGAGATAAGGACGATAGGAAGGAAGAGTTTAGAGTTGCCAGTAAGAGGAAACAAATCAATGACTGAAAAGGCGCATCATAATTAAATCCTTTATTCTTCCGCTCCCTTTTCG
>NW_004797882.1:143973-145336 GCF_000002075.1 Aplysia californica | reverse complement strand
CCCCCCACAGGCGTTATGAATAATTGTGGGATCGTCGTTTACGCGTAATATTATTATATTATTATGCTTGTTCGCACTTTACACCCATCCCTTTGTCCAACTCCGCTGCGACAACCCGGAACAGTCAAGACATGACACCAAAATGGGCTTGGTCATACGATCCAATGATTATTGCATAGCTTAGTTTCGTTTGTTTGTTATTTTTTTCCCGTTTCCCGCCACAAGTATGACGCACATGTGATGTTAAGACTTGTCCGGATGCCTCGCAAACCCTGGGATTGGCAATATTAGAATGATAGCTGCTGTTGAGTGGGGTTTTTTTCTTCTTCTCATAGACTTGTTTCTTTGTCCGAATATTTATTTTCAGAACGTGGTTTCCGATGGGTTATAATGTCTACCCAGATTTACTCGAAACTTCTCTTCTCTTATAATAGTAAATTTGTGTGCTGTCCGACAGGATTGTCCCAACCCTTTCCGTCAGATAAGTACATGGAGATCTATATTATGTAATTAAACACCTGGTGGCTCTCCTTAAAGATCACAATCTCTATTTTTTTTTTAAAGAGATCGTTTTACGTCAATCCGGGGACTCTCGTAGCCTAGAGGTTAAGATGTTCGCCTCTCATTCAAAGGTCTCGGGTTCGAATCCGGGTAGCCACGGAAAAATGTTCTTCTCTAAAAATGTCTCCTTTCACCTCATTTTCTATTTTTTAGCAATGTTCTGTCGTCTACTTTCGTCTCCCCTTTCTGCCACCGCCCCCTCACCTCCTTTGCCTCCTCCTCTCGGCTTCTAACATACTGCTGCTCCTTGGCTCCTTCTTGCTGCTGTCTTTCAGTCACACCCCTGATCTTGTCTTATACAGGGTGCCCACTACGGACGGGATCGGCCGATCGCCCGACTCGATTGCCTAAAAAACGAACGTGTTTGTTTTCAGTTTCAGGCGATCGAGTCGGGCGATCGGCCCGATCCAGCTGTAGTGGGCACCCCGTATTAGGAAACATTTACATCTTGCCTTCATGGACAACTGCGAAAAATCTTGGAGGTCCCACGTGCAAATTGTGCACGTTAAAGATCCCTTTGTGGTCTAAAATCGATAAGAGTAGGCTTCGGTCGCCACCCGGGCAAAATTCAAAATTTCCCACCAACTGAAAATTTTAAATGTGTCCCACGCGCTCATGTGATCTTATGCAGTTGCGAGCGCCGTAAAAGACTTTCCACAAAAAAAAATATTAAAAAATTAAGTCAATCCTGGGCTGAAGAAAATTAATCTTCCACAGTGTTAGTTATATCAATTGCCATTGTTGCTTTTGTCAATGCTGTTCCTACAGATACAATGATAGCATGAACCTGATTCTACTCCCC
>NW_004797882.1:139728-143808 GCF_000002075.1 Aplysia californica | reverse complement strand
GGGGTGAACAGAGTCACAGAGTCACTCATGGCATCAGCTGTTTTTTCTTTTGTTTTATTTCTTTTTATTGTACACGGCACCCCTGTAAACACAATCAGATAATTTTTGAAGGTGGATTTCGAAAATGCCCGTCGGGAACAACACAATGACTCTGAATGAGGATAAAAGCATCCCTCTGTGTGACAGCGAGGCGTCTGACGTTTTTGGCTCATTTGTTGCTGTGTGCGTGGGTGGGTGTGCGTGTGTGTGTGCATGTGCGTGTGTGTGCGTGTGTGTGTGTGTGTGTGTGTGTGTGTGTGTTATTAGAGAGAGAGAGAGAGAAAAAGATAGATAACACAATGTATATATAATTATGTATCTCGTACTTGTCCAAGTCCCATCGTTATTTTAAAGCTCTCTTTTTGGACCTGTGTAAGAATAACCCACTTTGATCAATATAATTGGGGGATCATTAAGTGAGCTTTTGCCTACATATATAGCGAGACTGGTGTTCTTCTCTACATTTATTGGGCGCCCAGGGTGCGCACATTTCGCAAAGACGTTTTTGTAGTCCACAGATTGGCGACCATAATAGTACACGACCTAGGATAAAAATAGAATTCAAATCTGTACAAAAAGCGCATTAGCCTAGGCTATTAACTCTCGAGAAAACAGGTCCTCGTGTCTTGTGCGTCACAATTTTTTTCTTCGTTATTTACACGAGTGAAGTCGAGTATCTAGATCACGAACTTATGATATTGCATATTTAATCCCTTATTTTTCTTTTGCTACATCGTTGGTATTTTTTTTTTCATGAGGAGGGGGACGGTGTGAGGGGGGTCTGTGTCATTAACATTAACCAGCGAACCGTCAAAATTTGACTTGTACCAACTTCCAGCTCAGATCTTCTTTTCTCCAATACTGGGATATAATTTTATGATAAGATATTATATGTTATATAGTCATTCATAAATTCTATTGCGTATATGTATCAAGATTTAGCGTTCATTTTCCAATTTGTTGTCATCATAACTGGACACATTTCTGAACCCAGCCAACTAAAAGTCAAATAGCTGAATGGCCATTGGGATTTCGGGGTCAGTAGGACATTTCAAAAGCGACCCATAGCAGTGTATGGAAGTGGTCGGCAATATTTCTGGAAACGTTTCTTGTGCAATAAACTACATTTTGTAATAGTGTCACGTGAAACAATGGAAAAGAAATAGAAAAAAAAGTCATTATTCTTCGAGGCATGATTGAAGACGACTGTTTTAAATTCATGATTTAGCTTTTTCATCAATACAGAAAAGAAAGCATTAAATGATAATGTTGTTTCATCAAGCTGATAATTATGACAATTATTTTTACTTTTTCGGTGTAACACATTTTTCAACTCGCAATGGTCCTTTTAAAGATATAACTTAACTTAAATCTCCGGGGTGACCAATCGAAGAGGTTGAAATCGCTTGAAAATTGTCACCAAAGAAAAGTCTCGAAGAATAGTCTTAAAGAATGCTCTGTTTAAGATTGGAGCCAAGATTGTCACCACATACGAGTAGTTCATAATGGCACCAACTGAATTTACAGCTTACCAGCTGCATTGGACGATACCGATACTTTCGTAGGGCTTTTTTTTCGAAGAGGTGAGATAACTATGGGCACGTTAGTTTAATGAGCCACCAGGTTGTTTCTTTCTCAGATAGGCCTAATCCCATGAGAGAGGGGTGGGCGGGTCGGACGCAGGCAAACTGGTTTGGGCAAAGACATTCATACAAGGGAAAGAGCACCAGGTCTATTAATTGTGTACACGGGGTTTGAGCTGTGTCTCTCGGCGCCAAAAGAAAACTGAGATGGTGACCTATTTTCAGAGAGAGAGTAAGCTCCCGGTTTCTTTTGTCGTTTTTTATTTAAAATCTATTTCCTTAGGGGGGGGGGGGGGGGGTGGCACAAAAGCAAGTGCCTGAGGACCGTGAAAAGACACCCCAGCACGTTTTCTTTTTAGACCACATCTCTTGCAAAGCAAATTTGTTCTCTCTCTCTCTCTCTCTCTCTCTCTCTCTCTCTCTCTCTCTCTCTCTCTCTCTCTCTCTCTCTCTCTCTCTCTCGCTCCTCTCTCTCTCTCCTTCTCTCTCTTTCTTTCTCTATCTCTCAGCCACACCGGAATTTCCTTATTGAGGGCTCTGAATGAGGTTTAGAAAAGTGGAAGGTAATTCAAATCAAGGGTATTGACTCCCCTGTTTTTCTTTTTTGAATCCACGAGAGCCCTGCGCAACTGAATAACAGAACGAATAAATGACTATGTACGCAGAGCACGGAAAGCTTTTCAAATTGGTTTTATTGGAAAACCTGAGAGATTTTTTTTTTCGTTTTGCGCCAAGTTGCATTCTCCATGGTACTTTAGATTTGTGTGCAATCGAAGAGGAGGAGAATTGCCAAATTGTTCGGAACAATGGGGCTTCTTCTTCTCTGCGTTCCCCTGCTAGATCTCAGATGTAGTCGACTGCTCCTGAATTTTACGTCAGCATCATCATCATCATCATCATCACGTGATAGGTCTGCGACACACAACGGCGATCACGTTTCTCCATTCATTTCTTTGCTCGGATGCCTTAGAAAAAAACCTACATTATTCTGATCTTTCCTCATCATCCATATAATTTGTAGGCTCCCCAAATAGGTTGCTCTGGGTCTACATCTATTTCATTTGCCTTCAAGTTTGGCAGTAAGAACTTGATGTTCAAGTCCTTTATGTCTATTCAAGAGTCCCAAAAATAGAATTTATCTTTTTCTATTTGTTTTTATCAGGGAGCGATCCTCGTAGGCTTTTTCAAGTACTACCTTATTTAATTTCTTTTCCGTCCAATATATTCCCAACAGTCTCCTAAGAAAACACATTTAGAGGCCCTATTGTTTCTACTTCCGCTGTCTTTAGTGATAATTATCGTATGCGACCTTTTTTTTTCTACTTCACACGGCTCCGTGCCCTCAGGCAGCCTCATTCCGATTTCAAATGTACTCAAATGTACTCTTTATTTTTTATACTGAAACAAGCACTTTCAGTTTTGGCAGGAATTTATTTTGAATTTTGCCCTACTCTTATCGAGAAGGTTAGGTGTTCGGTCGTACCTATCCTAAGACCAAGGGTGTGGCTGAAAGATAGATGATTCGTTTTGGTAGTTGTTGGGTTTTTTTGTCGCAAAAATAAGACCACGAATCGCAGTAATCATGATCCTTTAATGATTTCTCGAAATGGTTATAAGAATATTATACTTGGACCCAAAGACTGTGCCGGAGAGAAAGGTGCGTCATGGAACGATAAAGAGAACTTTGAGTTGTATTCAACCTGTGAGATCTATGTCTGTCTTCCTAGTGTCAGTAGAACATTGTCTACCCTTGACAGAAAGGGAAGTGACAGGACAAAGATGGATAGACTGACCAAGAGAAAGTATGCGCAATTTCCGGGGTCACCGTTAGGGTCACAGTGAAGTTGATGTTATGTCTCACAAGAACAGAGGACAGTGTGCTGTGTCGGGCTTGGAACTTTGAGGAGCTCAGTAATAAAAGTGTTGTTCATTTCTTGTTTTTGTTTTAGTAAGCGTTTTACGGCACTTTTTGCACATTAAAGTTATCTAAGTACTGGAGATAGAAGTCTCACAGGTCGTACCTGTTTGACCCAGTACGCACAAGATAATAGGGCCAAGAGAGACGCGTTTTATTACCGCATACATCCTCCACCACTCCAAACCAGCAGACACGGACACACGAACATGGAACAGCATAATATATCATTATAACATGCGTTGAATGAAACACACACACACACACAAACACACACACACACACACACACAAACACACACACACATACACACACGCTCATGCACACGTACACGCACACTCATACACAGGCACACGTACACAGACACACACATGTGCGCTCACAGACATATTATTGACACTCCTACTTAAGTATCTACAAAAGTACACACTCTCTCTCTCTTTCTCTCTCTCGCTCTCTCTCTATATATACTCTTTCTCTCTCTATCTCTCTCTCTTTCTCTCTCTCTCTCACACACACACACAAACACACGCACACACACAC
>NW_004797882.1:133545-137272 GCF_000002075.1 Aplysia californica | reverse complement strand
ATATATATATCGCTCACACATTCACGCATACACCCCAAGGACGCTTGCATCGAACTTCCGCGTCTGCTATCGTAAACAACCGGGAAAGGGTCGTACAAAATAGCAAAGCAAGATGAAGAACAAAAAAAAGAGGCGTGTGGTGTTGTTCACTGATGCACAAGTTAGTGCTCACTCCCGACGGCATTTCCACCATGGGGAATCCCCTTGCTGTGGAGGGTTGGTGCAGAATGAAACGTCTCTCGAAACTGCGGAATTCTGGAGGATGTTGGATGCCGCTGTTTTTGTTTTTGTTTTCGTTTGTTTCTTTTTTCCTTTCTCCGTGACGCCCTTCAATATTATAATATACAAGGAACCAAACAGATTGCGGGGAATGCAAGCTTCCAGAAAATATCCGCCCCCCCCCCCCCCCCCACCCCAAACCCCCCTTTCTCTTTCCAAACTTTTCCAGAAAAGAACCCTGTAATCCAAACTAAAACAAAACGAAAAACACTCTGTCGGCTCCTACAGAAGCATATAAAACTTCGAGATTTCACATGCAGGGCTATTCACGATTAAACACTTCTGTACCTCAGCAGTTGGCAGTGTTTCAGTGAGTACTTAATTTCTCTGACTTAATACTTGGGTTTCAGAATATGGCAAGCAACCTGGTCGCAAAATAACTCGGTTGTTTACACTTGTTACAAAACTGTACCAGATCTCAGGAAATGTATCTGATCTAGAATCGATTAAATTTGTTTGTTTTTTTGCTTGGATTATGTATTTCTATTTCTCTTTGTCTCTCCATCTCTCTTCCTCTCTCTTTGTCTCTCTTTTCTCTCTTTCCCTCTCCCCCGTCTCTCCTCACTCTTTCTCTATCTATCTCTACCTTTCTCTCTCATTCTTGCTCTCTCTGTACCGTCTTACATCTTTGTTTTAGCGATATATCTCAGCGATTACACACTTTTCTTGGTCCAGGTGTTAGAAATACAATGCACATTATGCGATACCAGTCCTTTGAGAATATCCCGCTTGACTCTTTTTCTCGTTTTATGGGTTGTTGTTTTTTTTACTCGAGCGTTTGGCAGCAAAGGAGGGACCGTCTTATGAGTTTAAAAAATTACTGATATTGCAACGCCATTGTCTTTCCTGAGGGGGGCCATGCTCAAAAAATAGGCTGTGCACCTATAGCATTTCATGTTGCGTACCTTTACTTCTTATTGATTGAAAACTTGAAACTCATAATAAGTGTTTTTCTAACATAATTGAGGCAAATCTCTGGCCTTAAAATATCAGTTCACTTGATGATTAATGTGGATACCCTTTATTCTTTTTTTTTTTTTTTTGGTGGTGAAAACTACCCTGTTCCTTGAAGTGGCAGACTGCAATGAAAGTCTAAAAGCCGCGTGTTTTGTTATCTTTTATCCTTTCTTTTGAAGGGTTTCTTGTTGGGACAGATACGGATTGCAAAGACCAGGGCTTCATTGTTGTTTTCTACAATCTTTACCTTACTTTGTGTTACACTGTAGCCAACTCCCAATTAATTAATTACCCTCTAGTGGCCTCTATCGCCCCCACGTAACCCCGAGTGGCGCGACGTAAAAACCTGTCCACGACGCAGAATGCAGCTGGGAATGCTGGGCGAAACAAGACAATAGACGATGTCAAGGCGTGTTAACTAGCAGTGTTTGCGTTGTTTAGTTATACATTGTTTTGTTTCTTTGTTTGTGTGTTGTTTTTTTTTCCGACAAAACTTTTGCTATTATAAACAGGCGCACAAACAAAGTTAAAAAAAAAAGCAACTGAAGTACGCTTTCTCAAGTTATTATGCATGAGACAGGAAAATATTTCCGGTACTGCGATAAATATTCATGCTACTTTGATTCGAACCTCCGTCTGTCTGTGCCAAACAGCAATGCCGCGGTTAAAGTTGTATGGGAATCTACCAATGTAAGACCACAGAAAATAAATTCAGCACCAAGCGAAATCAGCTTTGGCTTCGCCGTGACCTTTAGGGCGTGAAATGAATTTATCACGCAGTATCAGAGTGACTCGACTCGTTACTGCAATGTGCGCCCTTTAGCAAAAAACAAAACACCAAAACAAAAACGAAACCCCCCCCCCCCCCACAAAAAACACCCCGTCTTTAGTTCGGGCATTACATTTTGCGTCAATGAGTCAGTACATCGGCAAACATGTGCTTAACCTATTCAGACTTCAAGTGGTACAATTTTTCACAAAAACTTTATTAAATATTGTGGGTTTTTACAAACAAGCAATTATCATTAATTCTCGGATAAAACGTCTTCGCCCCTGATTTCTCACTTTCTTTGCGTCAGTCAACTAGGAGCTCGCTAAAAAAAATTGGTGAAACTACGACTGCTGTGTCGAGCAATGAATGAATAAAATAATACAAAATACAAGTTAAATTGACGTTAATTTGGACCATAGAGACTGCTCTGTAGCATCTTGATCAAGTGCTGTTCTCAGCGACGAATAATAATTCAACGTTCAAATAATGGTCTCTACTTTTGTTGAATTCTTGTTGGTCATGTTTGTTCTTTCGGTTTTTCCTTCTCAGAGAGCGCAGGTGGTGGTTGGTTGGTTCTCTTGTGTGGTGTGCTCCTTCTTTCTTGTCGAACACCTAGATCTATCGTCCTAACATTTCCTCCTTCCTTTTTGCTTATTTTTCTATCTTGTAACAAGTCGAATCTAAGCGCCCAAAGCTTATACTCGTACGTGATAGAGCGCTATATAAATGCATTATTGTTATTATCATTATTAGTATTATGATTACTATTATCTTCGGCATATTTATGACCTAATTGTTTTAGTTTTAGTAGAGGTTTTACTGCGCTCGCAACTGCATAAGGTCATATGAGCGCCTGAAGATTAGAGGTGTTACAAGTGAGTAACAAACATAAAAAAGAAGTAAGGGAGATAAGGACGACAGATGTTTGATAGGAAGAAGAAGCGAACCACACCAGAGTACCCGCCTACCACCCACGTCCTGATTGTGTTGCAAGTGCCGTTCACCGCTTACTAAAACTTCTCAGAGACCAATGTGATGAGCATGAGAGTCTACTACGCGTCATTCACCTTCTGTCTGTGGACAGAGGGAGTGCGGTGGGGGAAATAGGGCAATGAGTGAATGGCCAGGCTCTTCATCTTGCTATCAAAAGATAATTGGCTCGATTCTTTTATTGAGGGGGGTAATAATATTATGCCTTTGTGAAATGTTCCTGGAGAAATCTCCTTGCCCAAGTTGCACTTGTCAGGTTTGAGGCTTGATCGAAGCATCCTCCCCAACCCCCACCCCCTTGGTTTTGCGTCAACCGTTTACTTCCAAGTGCACTTTTAAAAGAGGAACAATACGTTAAAAAGTAAACCAAAATAGCAATTTTGTTGGTACAACATCCTCCATTTGTTTTGCTATATTTATTATACATGTATTTACTTAGGGTACTGAAAAGAATGGCCTCTTCATAAACACTTGTTCATGATACGGAGTCTAAAATAGAATATCCAGAGGAATAAACTTCTCAGGGTTTTTTTCTTAATAGAGCTGAATGCCCTACCTTACACACATTGCATGGTTTTTACGAAAACTCTTTGTGTTAAATGAAAAAATCCCGACCCTACATTTCTCCCGTCTTGGGAGATGAGCCCTTTGTTGATGAGATTGAAGACCACATAATGGAGTACATGTATATCATTATAAATTATAATACACTTTTTACGCCTACCCCCC
>NW_004797882.1:128465-131208 GCF_000002075.1 Aplysia californica | reverse complement strand
TTTAACCTAATTTACGAACAGGGGAAGATGGGGTGGGGGGGGGTAGGTTAGACTTTTATCTCAGCAGTTTGTATGTGTGTGCTCACTGACCCTTTTTTCATATCGTCCCTGCATTCGTGAGTTCCGTCTTTTGTTGTTGTTGTTGTTTTCTTGTCCTCCTAACTTCGACCCTTTTATAAAATTTAAATTATATAATATACCTTTTTATTAGAGCATAATAATTATGCCTCGAACAAAGCAGAAAAGGTTTTATACTTTATAGAATTCGTATTCTGAGCTTGCTTCTGGACGATACCCTGGAAGGTCTCAAAAATTTTCGTGAGTAATTTTGCCTTTCTTATAGAAATAGAATTAATACCGTATCCCTCTAAGCCTGCGTATTGACTCTCAGGGGCAGGATCAGACTATTCTACCTCCCAAACGATCAACATTGTGCTGCCTAAATTTTAGAATGCTTGCAATAATTAACAAGTATGTGTTTCTCTTCAACTTAGAAATCCCCTCTTTTTTTTCAGAACGAAAAGAAAAACGGCAAAATAAACGACGGCTTCGTTCTTGATGAGAAACCCGTCGATAAAGGAGACGTGATTCTGGACAGGATTGGTGATGACGAAGAGGAAGATCCTTGGAAAGTGACCAGTCTCAGCCAGAACTACACGCCATGGAACGGTCAGTTGTTACTCCTTATTGGATGTCTTGCAGTTATCGTTGGTCCTTTTCGTGAGTGGGGGTTTGCTGGCACTCCGATGTAGTTTTTCTGGGGGTTTTTCGTATCAAACATCTATCGCCCTTTTTTCTCCTTCGCCTTTTCTTTTAATTTTGTCCTTATTAGTAACGCCTCGAATCATAGACACTTTGATTACCTATTTGTGTATCAAATACTTAACTGAATTAAACATTTTTTCTTTTAACTGAAAAAGTCAATCTTTCAAATATTACATAAAGATAAATATTCGCAATTCATCATTGAAGGAAAAGCGAAGAACCGATTAAAATGTACTCTCATGACGTATCATAGATAAAATGCGTTAAGACAGAACAAAAAGTGAAAGTTGTTTCATAAGTTTTATTTATTTGTTATTTGTTGGTGTTATCGTTGTTGCTTTAAAATGATACTGCTGTTGGCCTCTTTGCGACCGAAGCAATAACTGCGTTCATCTCCACAACTGATCACACACGGAACTCAATTATATTGTAAGCTTTGAGGATGAATTCGTAAAATTTAACCAAGGAATATCCCATAACCTCTGAAATTTACAACTTGTATAATGGGAGCAGCCAGTTCTGTCGAATTTCTATGAAACAAAGCTGTTAGCACTTTTTGACAGCCTAGTTTATCTTGTTATCTCCTGCACAACGTTATTTGTTTTTCTCGGTCACTGTAAAATCGGTCAGAACAAATACACAGTACCAATAAACCGTGACCTTGGACCAAGTGAAAGCAGGTGTGAGAAGTGGAACATGTCTGTGGAACGTGTTTTTCTTTTAAAGCTACATTTCCTCAAGTGTATCGACAATATCTTTACTGTTATCATTCAGACCAAAGTAAACAGGGGCATGGTTCCCATTCCAATCTCTGCCATTATGTTGGCCTGGATTTTGATATCTTGAGACATTCTGGTTGAAAATCGACCCAGATAACCCGAAAAACTTTTGACATTCTAAGCTTCCAAAATTGATTAATGATTTCAGCGTCAACTCTGCACACCAACTCGTAAAGAGCAAGCCAAAACTTTCGTCATCGTCAGATACATCAAAAAAAATGGGACGAGTAACGTTAAACCTTAACCGTGGGTGGTTGATGGGTGCTTTGGAGTGATTTGGTTTGCCGACTTCTTTCCTATCAAACATCTGTCGTCATTATCTGTTCTTCTTTCGGGGGTGGTTGAAAGGGGCCATTCATAGTTGGTGCTACTTCTTTACTTCCATTATGTTGTTTCTGTCTGTATGTCTGTCTTACTTTTTTCCCCAGCACTAAATTCATTGTTGTGTCAATATTATGCTTCTTTATACTCAATCAAACAAACAAATCTCCTCCTTTTTTGTCGCTACTAACTTGTAACACCGCTAATCTTCGACACCTACATGACCTTATTGTGTTGACATGATAGCACCATACATTTTTACCCAAACATCACTTTAACCAACAATGTGATGTGGTTTGTTCTCTTTCAGAGCTGTCCCAAAACGGCAAGATCCTGCGTGTAATCGGCTACTTCGTGAAGGTCATCCTCGTCCTGGCAGCGCTTTATATGTTCATCTGCTCCCTCGATTTCCTGAGTTCTGCCTTTAAACTGCTTGGAGGTATAGCAGCTATATATTTTTCTATTATTCGGGGTCAGTTTGGAGGGGGAGGGGGGGTAGAGTTAGTCGGACTTCATAGTAGTTGGATATCAATTTTCGTGTTCATACGCACACGTCTCTTCACCTAAGACAAGCGTTCCTACGAGCACAAGCAAGCACACACACATATTCACTCACTCAAACACACACACACACACACACACACACGCACTCATGCATACATGCACACATGCATAGATGCACAGATGCACACATACACATACGCTCATAAACATCATTTCATAAACATAAACGCACCAACACATAAAGAATAAACTCTTAGTTGCTATCATCATCATCATCATCATCATCATCATCATCATTCATCATTATTATCATCATCATCACATCATCATCATCATCATCATCATCATCATCATCATCATCATCATCATCATCA
>NW_004797882.1:125558-127296 GCF_000002075.1 Aplysia californica | reverse complement strand
AGTAGTAGTAGTAGTAGTAGTAGTAGTAGTAGTAGTATTATTATTATTATTATTAGTAGCAGTATCATATTATATAATATTATGTAGACGAATCTGTCCAGACGGCCACCTGTACAATAAGACAGCCATCTGAACAAGGGAAGACAACCAAGATTTCAATGGCAAATCTGAATGTGTCTAACAATTTTCGAAACTTTCCAACTTAAACAAGATTTGTTTGTTTGTGTTATCTATCTATCTACTTATCTATCTATCAATCTATCTATCTTTCTCTCTATCTATCTAGAATACAAATCGCATCGCTTTCCATGGTACGTTGGGGTGAGTTGAGTCATTCAAACATGATACGTGGAACTCCAATTTTATTGGAATGCAGTAGGACAAGGAAGATAACCACGTCTTGCCTAGTGATCCTGAATTTCGACAGATTTGTTGTCCTTAACACCCACGCAAGCAACACCCTTTTCTTTCTTCCTTTTATTAAAAAGAAATAATAATTTTGACGCACATCTTTGAAAATTGGAAGTAGTTTGCGAACTGTAGGTCTGGGAAGAAAATTAAAAGTCATTTCTGATAATTCTTATTTCACTAGAGTGCAAGGCCTATTACGCTCGCAATGAGCAAATTCTCAGTTATTTACTATTCGACTATTTAATTTTTCTGTAAGGTTAGAATCATTGCAGATAGCACATAGCCATAGCTGCTACTTCCTTCTCTTCAGTACCCACATCAAAGTCAATCTATTTATATCCCAAGTAAAAAATCTGGTTGGAGACCCGTAGGGTCGCACAGGTTGTTGAATGAAGTTTGGTCCCATCGGAGATGGATGTTGAACTCGAACTTTTAAATCACTTTTCAGTGTGGAATCTTCCTAGTCGCCCCCGGCTCTCCTTTTCAATTACACTCTTAAGTGTGAGGGAAATTTTACATTCCGTTTAAGCTTCCCAAGTTGTCAGCCGCTCCAGAACAGAGAACAGAACAGGATAGAGAGTCATTGACCCCCCCCCCCCTTGCCCCATTTCAAGCTTTTGGGTTCCCTAGCCAATATTATTGTTGGCCTCATCGTTGTCAGTGGCTGGGGCAGGAGATCCAGTGCATTCTCTCCACACGGCTTTCTTCGATGATATTAAACCAGTCTGCATACAGAATTATCCTCTGAAATTTTCCCCAGAATGCTAATTGGTATCGGTACTAAACGATATTATTCACATAATATCAATTTATTCGTTTAAGCCCGCGTACGTCCACGTGTTCCTAATAATATATTTTGTGATGGTAATCATCGGAAATCTTATATAACAAAAAATTAATCCCCACTTTACGCTTTTCTGTCTTCACTTTCCTATTAATATATATATAAACCTTACCATGTGTATATTATGCATCTCTGTTTCTTTATTCGAACCTTGCATTATAATATATTTAATCTTTGTACAGTTTTGAAAATCAAGACCGCCATTCCAATCATTATGGGAGCCAACATTGGAACTTCAGTGACGAACACCATCGTGGCCATTGGTCAAATCTCGGACAAGGGAGAGTTTCGGCGTGCGTTTGCCGGGGCAACAGTCCACGATATGTTTAACTGGTTGTCTGTCATCGTCTTACTGCCAATCGAGATTGCTACAGGTTCGTCAAACTGTGAGAGGGATTCTGTATAAAAGTAGTGTATGAATTGAGGCTGGGTGCTTCAGTCTCTCTCTCTCTCTCTCTCTCTCTCTCTCTCTCTCTCTCTCTA
>NW_004797882.1:119155-123363 GCF_000002075.1 Aplysia californica | reverse complement strand
AAAAAAAACCCCCGTCAATTTGGGTGCATGTTCTTAAGGAATGTATTGTAATAATGACAAAACAAATTATGTTCTCTCTGCTTACAGTTGCGCTCTTGTGCTAAGAGGGACGGGCCTGATGCTATTGCCACACCAGGAAACTGCACTGACGCCTGGGCCTACTCCAATGTCACAAGATCGAAGACAATGGAGTGGTTGGACTGCAGCATGTTTAATGGTGCCACCACTGAGACAAACAGCTGTAACACTTTCTTGAGTATGTAACTGACACAGTTTTGCAATAAGTACTTTTTTTTTTATTGTTATTCGTGGGTGGTAGGCACGTGCTCTGGTGTGGTTTGCTACTTCTTTCCCATAAAAAATCTACAGATCTCTCCTCCTTCTTTTTTGTGTTTGTTACTCTCTTGTACACAAACACCTCTAATCTTCGGCACTTATATGACCTTGTAGTGTTGCAAGTGCCGTAAAAACTATTACTAAAACTAAATAAACTGATAGATATACTAAAATGTTTTGATGACTTCGAAGTTTCTAGGCAGCAGCATCTTATCAAAGATGTTCATTTTTTAAAGTTCGTGAGCCGCATACTCAAGACGAGCAAGTTGCATATAATACTGCTGAAATCTTAACACGTTATGCTGAATCCTTGGAATTATGAAAGCATTTTGAATAATAATATACCTCTCTTTAAAATTGTAATTTTTCTTTAAAGGAGTGAAGTGGGTAAAGGGTAAAAAAGTGATAAATACACTTTACAGATTATCAGCAGGGTATGTCATCTTTCTGACGGTGAATATTATTCATTTTATTTTCATTTTAAAACAAAACTTCCGGCAGAATTACTATATATCCTTCCCTTTGGTCTCTCGTCCCAATTTCGTTTCAGTTACTCTTTTGTTTATCTTTTTTTATCTATTACAATCTCATAGGCTAGTTATTTGCCTCCCAAATAACCATATTATGTCTCATGAGAGACGAGTAAGAAGCAGAAAAAGCTGGGCACAACAAAACCAAAATGAGCAAGAAAAAACTAAACTGAACATAACAAAACCAGACTGAACATAACAAAAGCAAACCGTTCTTTCAGATACTCTGGGATCATTGACTCCAGGAAGTGTGAACCATTCAGATGCGTGCTTGAGGATACAACCCAAGTTTACATCGCAGGACCATACTTTCAGCCTTCAGAACTGCACCAGCTCATGGGTGAATAAAACTGTCGAATACACAGCCATGACAGATGAAATGAGCTGTACGAGGTGGGCCAAACATGTGGAACAGAAGACATGCAACAAAGAATGTGAGTAACGCACAGGGCTTCCGATCTTTAGACCTTCTTCAAGTTGAATAATTTAGGAAAAAGAAAGAGAAGCACATAAGCACGATGGTGGTCATTTAATGCAAGGGAAAAGCGACATGGAATGAAAAGAAACAGGTTTTACTACTAGTGGCGTCCTCCAGATACATGAATGGGGGGTCATGAGTTAGACAATCTGCAAAGCGAGGCGAATTCATGTAAGATGGGGGGATAGACTAAAACCTTGACTTAGCAGTGTTTATACTTACTTACTTGTCTTACTTGTCCACTGTGTGGGGGTCACTGCAGTCAGAACATGTCCATCCGGCATACTGCTTTTCTCTGAAGTACACGTTTCTACTCAAACTGTTGTAGTTACTTTTCATGAACGTAGAGGCTAAAACAGCACCTGGACGTCGATAGCTAGCGCCTCAATAAATAAATTAGTGACGTTGATGATGATGAGGGTCATTAACGTAGAAGTGCTTAGTATTTTTTTCCTTACCGTTTTTTAACGCTCCCATCACCACAAATTAGACATTTATAAGGCACACAAATGCACGCATCTATCTAGGCCCACTCCCGTAACCAATATGAGTTGCTTATTTGACTCCCTGATTCTTGTCCCAGCTTAATGAAAAGTTGCATCTGCTTTCTTTATTTTCAGGTGAATTTTTATTCAAGGGACTGTACCCAACTTTAAACGACAAAGAAATCGGTGGTATCCTGCTTGTGATCTCCCTTGTCATCCTGAGCGTCTGCTTGGTGTGTATGGTGAAACTCCTCCACTCTCTACTCCGAGGACCTATGGCTGTGATCATCAAGAAGTTCGTCAATGCCGACTTCCCGGGACCTCTAGGCTATTTAACCGGCTATCTTGCTATTCTCATTGGCGCTGGGCTGACCATTGTGGTGCAGAGTTCCTCTATCTTCACATCGACCTTAACCCCTCTGGTGGGCATCGGGGTCATTGAGCTGGATCGTATGTATCCGTTGACCCTTGGCTCAAACATCGGGACGACGACCACAGCCGTCTTGTCTGCTCTAGCGAACTCCGGGGATAAACTATTAGACTCTCTGCAAGTCGCCTTCTGCCATTTGTTCTTTAACATCACAGGAATCCTTCTCTTCTATCCTCTTCCATTTATGAGGTTCCCCATTCCTCTCGCTAAATTTTTGGGTAATCGCACTGCCAACTACCGTTGGTACGCTATCGTGTATATCTTTGTCATGTTCTTTATCTTCCCTGGTGCAGTGTTTGCTCTGTCTCTTCCTGGCTGGTATGTGTTGGCGGGGGTTATGGGCCCCATCTTTCTCTTGTTCATTATTGTGGCTATCATTAAAGTCATCCAAGCTAAAGCACCCCAAATCTTGCCCACAAAACTTCAGAATTGGAAGTTCCTGCCGAAAGCTCTCCGTTCCCTTGAACCTTATGACCGGGTCATGATGAAAATTTTCTTTTGCAAACGGTTCCAAATGCAAAAACAGCAGCCCAATTCTCCGATGAGCCCATCCTACGTGAAAAACACGCGGTTTTAGTTCTTGGGGTTTTAGTTCTTGGGTTGAATTTACTGCTTTTCACGCCTACATGTGTTTGTATGTATGTGCATGTGCCTGTTTGTGTTTTCTGTGTGTGGAAGAGGAAAAGGTCATAATTGGTTCGGATGGGGAGAGGGTGTTGTCCGATAAAAGATATGAGCACTGCCAGGTCGGGATGGTGTGGGCGAAGAAGTCTTTAAAATTATTTTTTTACTACGAGAGTTTTTTTTAAGGAAATACATTTTTTTATTATAATAATATGGTGCTCCGTTTGGTATTTTGACTTTTCACGTATTCACTCGTGTAACTGATTTAGGAAGGGGAAAGACAGTAAGGAAAGGGGGAGGGGGGGGGGGTCATGAGTTAGACAATCTGCAAAGCGAGGCAAATTCATCCAAGATGGGGGATAGACTAAACTCTTGACTTACCAGTGTTTATACTCGCTCAGGTAGCTGTAAACCCAGCTTCCTAAAAGAGTTGCCGGTCAGTCCTATCACTTTTAATTGATAGATCGGAAAAATACAAAGAATATGTGTAATAAAATGACCCACTCCCTTGGAAATCTTTGAGCATTATGATGGTATTATAGCCGTTGCCATTGGTGGTTCGTGTCTGAAATAAACGTTGGTTTTTTCATCGTTTTATCCGACTCGCTATACTCGTATACACAGCACGACGCTCTCTTTAAAATGCTACACAATTCGTAATTATTCAGCTTCCACCACTGAAGGTAAAGTCTATGCGGACTTGCTTTATATCAGAAGTACTAAAACATTTTGATATTTCGAACATGAGACACAGCACCTTTTTTCGTAAAACGTTAATAGAAGCTTATCTTAAAGATGAGAAGGTTTTCAAAATATGAATTTTTTTTAAAACCCTGCTGTCGTTATCTGTCATAGTTCAGAAACTGATCTTCCTCACATTATTATCTTGGGCTGGTTCCCCAAGGTGAAGCGATTCGGTCCAGCTTTGAAGGCCTGAGGTTTTTAATACGAAAATGTTTGTCTCTGCTATTATTCCAACAAATGATCTTCTTTCATGCCCGGACACCAAACCATGCCGCTCCTACAGAAATTACCTCATGTGTCAAGTACATGTATGTCATTGCACTTGAGCACAATAATTAAGAGCAATCATTTTGATACGTCTATCGTACTTGTTTAATAGCATTCTCTCTCATTTATAAGGAGAGATTTTACTTGTTTAAATTGATAAGTGTATAGGCATTTTGTATTTAGAGAAAGAGAGAGAGAGAAAGAAAGAAAGAGAGAGAGAGAGAGAGAGAGAGAGAGAGAGAGAGAGAGAGAGACAGAGACAGAGACAGAGACAGACAGACAGACAGAACGAGGGTGAACGTGTGTGTGTGTTT
>NW_004797882.1:113780-116611 GCF_000002075.1 Aplysia californica | reverse complement strand
CAATTTTTGGTCAATATCTCCATATTGTGACTGCGAGAAGTAACTCATTTTGTCAGCACGCCTCACATATATATATATATATATAGTTACTTAGTTATATATAAATAAATTTGTATATCCTGAAGTGGAGTTCGGTAGACCTGGTCCTTCAAACGCCACTACCAGAAAAACTCACAAGGTAAGAGCAACCACACGCTCATTTTAAGTTCCTGTATAAGATCTTTTTACTCTAGTGAGACAGTACAACAGCCTGTGCCCACCACACATGCTGGAACAGCCCATTTTGCTGTCGCTCTAAGTGGATTGCCATATTTGGCAAAAATCTCTTCTCTCATCACTAATTGCAGATAGGAATGCCCATTTACAATGTGCTGAAAGAAAAGTGGACATATTGTCATACAATTTCCTTAGAGTTATATCTTGACAACTACGTTCTCTCTGTTACCGTTAGCTCTCTGGTCAAAGTTGAAAGTTGGTGGCTGCCTACTGGGAGTGTACTGAGCCCCGTTGTGGGTGTTGACCTCACTATTCATTGGAACCCAGCCACAAGCGTTATGAAAAAGTTGCAAAGAAATTTGGGATCCCTGGCACACCTTCCAAAAAGCCACTCACAGAATTGTTGTCTTACCGCATGATCAGCTGGTAAACATTGGCGCCAAATGTGCATGTGATAAGGATGGAGACCAAGGTCAAACGAGTTATCCGATTCAAGGAGGCTGAGCACAATCTAACATACATGTAATTTCTATTATACACTTGTGTCCAAAGCTGACACTGAAACATTGAAAAGTACTACATGATGTACAAACAAAATAATGAGGTATTTGTACTGGACACGTGTTGACCAGATTATAGACAGCGAAACTGCTCTAACGACAACCACCCGTCTAAGACATCTGCACAAAAAAACCAATCCTACCCCCTCCCCCCCTCCAAAAAAAAATCCTTGCGATTTTTAAATATTATAATGAATCTGAAAAAGTAGAAACATCTCAAAGACTACCAAAATGAAAGTTCTAAAATGCTATGTTTGGTCAACCCTTCTATATGGCTGTGAATGCTGGACAATCATTAAAGAGAGTGAAAATAAAATAGACGCAATAGAAATGTGTTGGGTGTTTCTTTTGTTTATTTTTTTGTTTTTTTTGTTTTGTTTTGGAGACTACTGAGAATATCGTGAGCTTAAGAAAGAGAACTCAAATGAGGTAGCGCTTGATGAAGCCCACGTGGGATGATAAGTGTTAAGGGCTGGTGGGGCACCTAGAAATCATGTTTTGGGGTCAAATTTTGCAAATTGGGGTTATTACATATTATAGTACCTGGACATTTCCTGAACAATATCCAGAAACATGTGTAAGCTTTGCTACACCCTAAAGCTGTGTTTTTTGTCAGGTTTTTCTGCAAAGGCACATGTTTTCTAGCCTTTTCTTACCTGTATCGGCTGTTTTCTCACAATTCTATTTTTTCATACATTATCCCATTTTTCTGCCCTGTTTCTTGTTCAGTTTTGATGTCACTTTCACAGGATACAAACAAAACCTAGTTCTAAATTTGGTTTGTTGAATTTTTGATTAATTGAGTAGTTTTTGATTTATGGGCTTAGAAAGCATATATTTTCCATTTTTTTCACTTTTTTGCAACATCCCAATTGTAAGTGTCATAAAATAAAAACTAAAGCATATATCAAAACTTCAACGAGCTAAATTTAAGAGCTACGTATTTACTGTTGGCATGCAAAATTAGAAGTGAATCGGTTTATAAATAAGGGAATAAAATGGGACTGAAAAGGTATACAAAATCCAATATGGCCTCTGTTTCCATAGCAACCGATTCACAATATACTTTTTGAACTATTGATTTAAAATCCCCAATAACACACGATGTCCCACAGCAAATATGGGCACTCTAGGCCTTGTAATAGCCAAAATGGACCTCAGGTGCCCCACCAGTCCTTAAACACAATCAGGTAACGACAAATGCAGTTTTTGGGACACCTGAGTAGACATACAGGTCTTGAACATCTAGCTCTCACTGGCAAAATCTCAGGCAAACGATGGAGGGGTGGTCCCAGAGCAGCCTACTCAGGGAACCTAAACAAATGGGTTTCGGGGAAAGATCAGGGAAACGTAGCCTCCGAGCAAAGGAATGCATGGAGAACCATGATCGCCTATGTCTGTCGCAGATCTGGCACTGGATGAATAAATAATGAATCTGTTCAAGATGCCCACATATTAAGGGAACAAGGTTTCACGTCGACATTGGGTGCCGTCTCAGACAGTTTTGATTGCAGAGGCAGTGGGTTGACCCAAGTTTGGGTGGGGCTTAGGTTGCTTCCACTTCTTTATCACCAAATGAAAAGCTATAAGAACAAAACAGTGATGATTTTTCTATACTCACAGCTAGCCATGGCATTTTGAGAAGCTTTCAAACGAGGCGAGTCACCGTTGTCTACCATCCCTTTGTTTAAATTCTTCTGGATGGTGGGGACGAAGCCGTTTCACCTCCAAATGTCTCTAATTAATATCCATCTAATGAAAAAGTTGTCTCAAAAGTGGTTTGATGTAATTAATAATTTTTTAATCCCAGCGGCACACACACAAACATGCACACGAAGCACACCAAACATATCGTCTATCAGCTGGATTAGGCCGTGTAGTTGCCGAAAGTACAGCGCACAACAAAGGTCCAATGAACACATTGTAAGCGGTGACAACAGTGATTGGATAAACGAGAAATCCGCCAAGTTGATTACTCTGTGTTCATTGCGTACGATCATTACTGTTTCAACTGCGTATTTCGTTATTTTCATTTACTTAGGGATAGAGTTTGGG
>NW_004797882.1:111483-113328 GCF_000002075.1 Aplysia californica | reverse complement strand
ATGTGCTCCTGCCGAATAGTGCTGAAACATAGCCCAAAGTAGGCTGTCTAAAAATAAACGCGATAGACCGTACGTTATTCTTTGCCAACATTATGTCAGCCCGGGAGCAATCCAGCGGAGTGCTCAAGTGAATTGTGATTGGTTCATTGTCTGTACTGCCACTATTTTATGTGACTCTGACCGTGAACCAGAGGGAGGTGAACGTGACCGTCCTAAGAGTTGTGCCTTTGAATGGATTTGTAGATCTAGTGGAGTAGTGACAGTTATTACTTGAGTGTTCTGTTCCAGTACAGGATGAACGAAATTGATGTTTAGCTAACAAACAAATTTAGCACTAGAAATTAAAGCGACAGGTAAAAAGAATGAAAATAAAAGCACGTGGTCCTCCCTCACCAACCTAAATCTTAAAAGTATACACCGTCTCATTGTCTATGCCCTTGACTATCTTTAGCTTGCGCTA
This sequence comes from Aplysia californica, assembly GCF_000002075.1. NCBI lineage: Eukaryota > Metazoa > Mollusca > Gastropoda > Aplysiida > Aplysiidae > Aplysia > Aplysia californica. The sequence continues at coordinate 112,868 of NW_004797882.1, read as the reverse complement.
GCTTAATTGTGCACATCCACTTTTTAACCCCTTGAGCCGCCCCTGGATTCATGATACATAAGAAGTATCACTCCAGTTGAAAAAAACAACAACAACAAATAAAAGCACAAAAAACCTCTGAATTGAACTCAATCTTTCCTCTTTCCTTTTCGGAACTCTGTTTAAAGAATCACCCCAAACGGGGGTGAACATTTGTATTCAGGTTCTGCTCAGAAATTTGCAAACTTCATGTCGAAAGAAATTCGTAATTTTCTATTCAGACTCAGAAGCTGACTTGAACTCTCCCGACAGCAAAGACAATTGAAATAGAGATTTGTTACAGTCAGATGTTCGGACAAAAACAATTTCAACAATCTGACAATAAATGGCGACGGTAGTCCAGTGGTCACACTACCGGACTCGGAATCGTGAGGTTGTGGGCTCGGGGGTTCTAGCCGCAGGCCCGACGTTGTGCCCTTGGGAAAGGCATTTTTCAAGAATGTTCCTCACTTCAACCCTGAGGTAATGAGTATCCGGTCACAGACAGCGAAAGGTCTTGTTAGTACATTAATGTGTAAGCGCCTATAAATGGCAGCTTGAACTGTATGCTTCCCAGGAAGTTGAGATTATTTCAGAATGCTCTCAAGTCTGCTGGGGTAATAGCGTAGATTGTACATCGCTTAGAATGTGCTGCTGCGCGGGAATTCGCGTTATACAAATGCATTCTATTATAACAAATTTAGCTTTCTGAACGCTGGGAATGTCAGCAGGGTGGATGGCCCAAAAAGGGGGGGGGGGGTCAGATAGTGCCACACAACTATCACTGTGTTGCTGTCATCTTGTAACATGTAGGCCTGTACGTGTACATGTATTTCTATGACCTTAAAATACATTTACTATGAGTATGTTACCGGATTGTAGTCAGAATATTGAAAATGTGTCTTGCTCAAACATCTGAGTTGTTAACAATAAACATGAGTGTGGGTCTGTATGTGAGTACAAGCACACCATTTGTTTCTATTTGATTATTTGATTGTGGAAGAGAGAATACGCACCACGAGTGTGTATATATATAGATATATATATATGTGTGTGTGTGTTTCATTGTTGAGAAGCTGTTCAAATGTTCTTAACCCTGAAAAAAAAAATTTCACACCCCCAGTTTATATCTTTCCATGCTTTTTCATCATTTAGAATTGAACTTCGACAAAGCATTCTTCAAACAGATACCACAGAGCTTAGTACATCTGAACAGCTGGTCAACAACAACCTATAGTGATCCCAATTTTGTCAGTCGCCTTGATTAGAGTTATGCGTGAGAGTTTGTTGTGGGAGGAAAATGCACAAACTTGCTTATAGTTAGCTTCATTGTAGTGACAGTTTATTACTGGAGAAAATACCAAAGA
>NW_004797882.1:107337-108973 GCF_000002075.1 Aplysia californica | reverse complement strand
TTCATTTTTTCTTGATCGTTGTCCATTTTTCTCGCCAGGTCGTTTTCCGTTTTGATCAGTCCGTCTATGTCTCCTTATGTTTTCTTGAGCAATGTCTGAATGAAACTTCTTTTTTTTGTTGTTGCAAATGGCAAATTACACTCAATATTAGTATCGGTATCGGGTTGGCTACCTCAATTTTCTGTAAATTTTAAAAACGTGTGTACATTGGTATATAATATATTATTTTTAATGAAACTAGTTTGTTCCTAAATGGGAAAAGTTGTCACAGTAACTTACTAAAATCACAAAAATTTTATGATCCCTTGTTCTTTTATACAGTGAATGAGAAATAAAACAGATTTGTTCCTATTAGTACAGGGGTATGAAGTTAAATGTGCCCCCCCCCCCTCACACACACATACACACGCCTTTTATTTCATCCCCTCCCGTATATAAATATTGGACAACTTGATCACACACACGTATTTTTTTTATGTCATTGATTTAAAAAAAAAAGCAGGGTACACAAGGCTAAAGGTGTTTTTAGCATCTTTAATGACAGGAGAGGCTGATACAGGCTGTGAGGCCTGCAACTGGCGGAATAGCTACCCCCACACTTTATACATAATGATGTAGTGGAGGTCAGAAGCACACCGCCTACCGCGGCAGTCAGCCAATCCGCTTCAGCCAGCTCCGTCGGATGTAGCGAGGCGAGCATCTGGTTGGTCCGTCGTCGATGACGTCAGCGTCGCTAAGGCGACAGTCGCGACAACACGCCGCCATGTCGTAGAGCTGCACACCGAAAGCTTCAAAACAGCCGAAACAACCCATGAGGCACGACATCTTAACTTGATGTGGGTTACACTCAAGGCTGGGTCTGCTTCTGGCGTAGGTCGTGTCCATGGAGAGCAGCACAAGCAGCAGTAAGCTGAGCCCCTGGATTGTCCTGGCTGTCTGTGTTGATGAAGAAAAAAGGGAGTGAGGATGGTGCGGAACAAATAACACAGATAGTAACTATGAGTATGTATTAAAAACAACAAACCAACATGTTGTTGCAGTGAATGTCGAATGTGGCGACGTGAGTCGATTGATTGAAGTCTCTGCTCATCGCATATCCGATCTATTTCTAGAAGAATCATATGGGAGTTTATTCGTTTGACAAATTCAAAATTATTCAGAACGGTTCTTGCGTCTTTTCTTACACGAATATCGGTAAACTCCAGTTATACATGTGGTTACTGATTTATTATGGGTTTACTCTTGCAAAGGAAAGAGGCAGCGTTGAATGTAAAGAGAAAGATGCAAAACTGAGAAAAATGAACTGATTCTTCTGTCCTTAAGATCTGTTTCCGCACGAACAAACGGATATCCCAAATATATATATATTTTTTTTAAACCACGGCGGAGGAGGGGGGAGGGAGGGGTATGTTAGGCTACAAGTTGTCCAAATTATCACTTCTATGCTTTAAAGGGACGGCTAATCACCAGAAATGCATCGATCATTATCATTATTATATTATTGTTTCATTCACTTCTAATATCTAATTTATAAGAGAGAGAAGATTAGCGAGATAAAAATCAGGGAAATAAAGAGAAAGTGCGATGAGTGAAAGAGCGAAGAAGGGAAGAGAAAGAGGGGAGTGTGTGTGTGTGT
>NW_004797882.1:102832-105342 GCF_000002075.1 Aplysia californica | reverse complement strand
TTAGCTATGAAATTTTTGCATTATATTATTATATCAACTCCGTACTCTTTGTATACCTCTCCCTCCTCTCTCTTTCTCTTTCTCTCTCCTTCTCTCTCTCTCACTCTCTCTCTCTCTCTCTCTCTCTCTCTCTCTCTCTCTGTCTGTCTCTCTCTTGTCATTTTCTCGGTCCCTTTCTCTCTTTCTCTTCCAGTCTCTGAGTAACTTTTTATGTATATATCTATGCCTGTCTATTTGTGTGTCTTTGTATGTGTACGTGTCTGTGTGCACACGTGCATTTGTGTGTGTGTACGAGTGTGTGTACGCGCGCGCGCGCGCGCGCGTGCGTGTGTGTGTGTGTGTGTTTATGTGGGTTTGTGGGCCACCTTACTAGACAAAACAAAGAAATCCCCAATAAGAAAGGAGAAAAACCAAACAAAAATAGCTACTCCATCCCCAAAATCCATGTAACCCCAACACATTCTTTCCCCCTTGCATTGCAAAATTGTTGCCAAAATTTAATATTTAGCCTGCCTTCGTTACTTTCCTGCCCTGGAAGAGAAGGATTACAACACAGAATTTCACTGGAATCCCCCACCAGAAGATAAAATGGTTATGTGGTAAATTGCTTCCAGCCCTCTGGCGATGCAAGACTCAATCCACGTCATAGACAACTCGAAGCGCAAACGGATAAAGTGAACCCAACGCAGCGTTTGAATCAACTACAACAACTGCCTGTTGGTCTAGTGGTTAGACAGCTGGGCTCCCAACCCAAAGGTCCTGCGGTCGAACCCCGTCAGGGTCATGACATTGTGTCCTTGGGAAAGGAAGGCACTTTACCCACGTCGGAATTGGTACTCGGCGAAAGACAAACGGAAAATCTGGTCAGTTTGTTAGTGTTTGAGCGCTTCTTCTGTTGCTTTCACTGCATGCGTCCCAAGAAGCTGACAATGTTCTGAGCGCTCTAGTGTTTACTGGGGTAGTAATAAAGATAGCAAAGCGCATAGAATTAATTGCTGTTCATTGGGGATATAATGCGTTAAACAAATGTTATGTATTATTATTCCAATTATTAGTAGATTGAGTTCCGAACAAAGACAAGAAAACAAAAGGTAGAAGTGTTATAAAATTGAAAAAGATACCCTCCCCTTCCCCGCCCCGTCCCTTGAAAAGAGAAGAGGAGAAATGCGATGGAACTACTGTTGAGAACAGGGGAACAGGCATAGAGCCAGGGGAAAAGATGAGGGAAAAAACTATGGAAGAAGGAAAAGTAGCACAAAAAACTATTGTTAAATACAACCTTTCGCATAATATGATACCTTCGTGAAAATAAACTAGATAGTTTCATCATTTTGATTTAATTTAATCTTGCAGAAGCAGTTCGCATTTAACTCGATGGCAATCTCATGAATCGTATCTTTTATCATGTTATGTCATGTTATGTGGCTTACCTAGACACAATATTGTTTTATTTACGATACGAACCGACTGATGAAAGCGGAATCCTCAATCATTATTGGTTGGATGGTATCTGTGTGGTGTTCATCCTGTTGTCGGTGTTGGTGTTGCTGTTTTTAAGGTTATTATTGTTGTTGTTCTCGATGTTGCAGCAGATGTTGCTTCTGCTTCTCCATCTCTGCTGCTGCTCTTGTTGTTGTTGTTGTCTTTGTTGTTGTTGTTGTTGTTGCTGTCTTTGTTGTTGTTGTTGTTGTTGTTGTTGTCTTTGTTGTTGTTGTTGTTGTTGTTGCTGTCTTTGTTATTGTTGTTGTTGTCTTTGTTGTTGTTGTTGTTGTTGTTGCTGTTGTCGTTGTTGATTTTGTTGGCGGTGACAATATTTACAGTTCTCTTGTTTTCGTGTATGAAGCACAGGCGTGTGGAGTTAGGGTGGGGCTCCGATACGGTATGAGAAAGGCTGCGCTGCTGATGATGATGGTTACCTGTATCTTCTCTTCCTGGACTATTATTAGTCTCCACCTCAAATTAGCAGTACCCCATCTCCTTCAGGTCGGAATCTAGGTCCCTTCTCCAAGTACTTTTAGACCTTCTTTTCTTTCTCTTTCCTTGTGGATTAAATCTTAAGGCTCTTTGGGTAATATTTGTTTTCTCTTTTCTCAAGGTGTGTCCAATCCATTTCCATTTTCTCTCTTTCATTACTATAATTTACTATCTATAAACCTATTTTCTGTTGATTTGTTAACGTATAAAACTGTTCATTTCTCATGGTGTTACGCAAATAAGTCTCTTACGCAGCTGTTGATGAATGATGGATGCCTGTAGCGTTTTAGAAGTTTGTTTTGAAAGTTTTCATGTTTTCTCTGATCAAGAAATGAGCACACTTCTGACGCTGTAGGAGAAAATCCTTGTCATGGTTTTCGTTCCCATAATTCCTGACTTCGATTAATACAGTTATTTGCCCCTCTTGCTTTGCCTATTCTTGTCTTTACATTTGCATCTGTTCATCCAACCGTGCCTATAATACTATCTATGTAAGTGAAAGAATCAACAATCTCTAGTGGTGGCCCCCCCCCCCA
>NW_004797882.1:99835-102732 GCF_000002075.1 Aplysia californica | reverse complement strand
TGGCCCCCCCCCCCACCAATGGTAAACTGATCGTTGACGGAGGTGTTGATCCTTATATGGAGTACCCACTACGGATGGTCGCCTCAAAAAGAAACGTGTTTGTTTTCCGTTCAGGCGACCGAGTCGGGTGATCGACCCGATCCAGCAGTATACCCCGTATTAGTATTTTGGTCTTGTCTGGCCAGGTGTACTTTAAGGCCTGTCACCAGTGAGATTTTACCATGAAGGTAATATTTTCCTGTTATTGTAGCCGTCATTGACGATGTACCTTTAGCTTTAGTCGTTGTCTCTATTCTTGCTGATGCTGCTGCTGATGATGACGAAGATGGTGATGATGATGAAGATGATGGTGATGATGATGATGATGATGATGTTGTTGTTGTGTTGGGGGGGGAGGGAGTTGTGGTGGAGGTAATGGCTTTTGTTTTTTTTGATTTTGTTGTAGTTGTACTGGATACTCTCGCCTTTTGTACTGAACACGGAGAGTCCTTTTTGGGCTGCCATACATTACTTTCGACCTAATCATCTAGAGCTTCATTCAATCCAATCACTCAAAGCATTTCGGATATTTGCTGTCTAGATACATGTACTTGATTAATTGTTATGTACAAAGTGTACAAAAAATAACCCTCCGCCTTCTCAGAAAAAAAAATTACATCGTAAAATAATCTGTCGATGAAACTACAGGCAACAAACCCGTTAATCATGCGGTTCCAAGACATTGTCCTTCCAAGAAGAGACTTAAGGAAAACAAACCAGTAAAAGGTTTCAGAAGCATGCAATACCAATAACTGATCAATAAAAATCGTATTATGGCTATATAGCGTCGTGAATACAATGGTTTTATTTCAAGTTGCAGGATGGATGAAAGTTTTTAATAGCAAAACAGAGAACAGAGGGGGATTTTCTTAACGGTTTCATTTTTAGTAAAAGACCAGGCTCCCTATGGGGCCATTTACTTTTAATGAAAAACACGACGAAGAATCATACCCAAACAATTTTAGAAGCTCAGGAAAGAAGGGGTGCCGTCGCTTCCAACATTATTTTTGCACAAAGGCAGAACCCCTGGAATGATGCTGATGGAGCCAGTAATGAGTTGTTCAACAATTCAACTGGGACAAATAAGATGACGCCACAACTGCGGGGGTGGGGGAGATGAACACAGGCCTGAGCTGTCTAGTGCAGTGATTGTCAGCGGGGGCAAATTTGTTTGATCCTTGGAGAAAGCACAGTTGGTCAAGGAGTAACAACAGTAAGGGACTTTCGTAACTCTGCTCGTCACAATTGAATGTTCTGATGAGGCAGTTGGTTATCCCGTGGCTCTCTGGAGTTAGTCCAAGGCTACGCGTGGCTATTTTTCTCATATACGTTTTTATACATAATATACATTATGGTGTATGCATAATACTATGTTTTACGTACAAACATGTCCATCCGTTTTAAATGTGTGATTTTTAAAAATTAATGTAATGCACCTTGGGCATTTTTTAGAAAATGGAAATGCTCATCATAAATGCTATTTTTCATTATTATTATTTTTATCATTATTATTTTTTTCTAATTATCATTATTATTATTATTATTATTATTATTATTATTATTATTATTATTATTATTATTATTATTATTATTGTTATTATTGTTATTCACTTGAAAAAGGGCCGGCGGTATACACAATGTCATGCTTTTTTTCTCCTGCATGCAGTGCAAACATAAGATTTATTTCTCACCTGGTTTTACTTTAAAACTTAGAATCTAAATGAAAGTAATTATACGCCCCAATCAACACAATTTAGATAATTTAGGAGGCGTACTTCTGACCTTGCCTGTCAGGGCCAACTTGAGCTGAGAGGGAGTGATACATCCCAGCAGAAGGACTGGTGATATGTTTTATCAAAAGAGTTTCTCTCTACACTCAGGAATTAAACTCAGTTCTCTTGCGCACGACAACGAAACATCTAAATTCTTCTGCACCACACACACACACACCGGTTGATTGTATCCGAGTCCGCGAAATAAGGCTGGGAGGCACAAGGGGAGAGTCAAGACTAAGACACCCCCCCCCCCAAAAAAAAAAAACCCAGAAAAAATTAATTCCTTCCAAAAAACATCAACAACCGACGCTACCCCCGCCCCGAGAAAAAATATTAACTGTTCAAAGACGCAGCGGACACATAATATGTCCAACCAACAGCAGACCAAAGTCAATGTTTCGGCACATTGCGAAGCACCATTCACCAATCAAAAATGTTAATTTGCTTAGTTCATGATACGTATGATGCTGTCGATCTTTTAAAGTTTCAAATAAAGAAAACATAAGTGAAAAACCTGCATGAATAACCAAGTTTCGTTTTTTAAAGTGCCCTCCAAACAGCTTGTTTGCTAACGTTGTCGAATAAGTGTCCTCAAAGAGTTAATGGAAACGGAGTCGACTCTCGAGAATTTGCCCCCAAAGCCAGCGTGTCACATTCGGTAAAGGGATATCTCCATTGGGAAATGTTCAAAAATGGTAAAAAACAAGTGTCGCAGTTATTATCAACTTAATCTCCTCGTGCAGCAAAGCGTTTGTTCTTTTTGTAACTCTTCAAGTGCCCTTGAAGCGCCCCAACACTATTAATGTTTTTATTACTTTTCATGTATATTATGCATGTGACTGTGAGCCTGTTTGTGAGTGCTAGCATTTCGATATTATTATTATGGTTATGTGCACAGATGTATGTGGAAGAGAGGATGTATGTGGGAAGAGTGTGAGAGTACATTATTTATGGGTGTGCACATGTGCGTGCGTAAGCGTGTGCGTGCATGTTTGTGTGCGTGTGTATGTGTATGTGTGTGTGTGTTAGAGCGTATGTGCGAGTACGTGTGTGTGTGTGTGTGTGTGTATGTGTGTGTGTGTG
>NW_004797882.1:94317-96916 GCF_000002075.1 Aplysia californica | reverse complement strand
CTTCTTCTTCTTCTTCTTCTTCTTCTTCTTCTTCTTCTTCTTCTTCTTCTTCTACTACTCTCTCGTTACCCCTTTTATCTTTGGCACTTATGACTCATTTGTGTCTTAAGTACTGTACAACGCTTACTTAGACTAAACAGTTAATAGTAGAGGGGAAAGTGATGTTCACAAGAAAAGGGAAATTAAGGGTTCAACAAAAAAAAATGTTATGTATCAATCAAAATGCAACAAAAGTCGCCGTTTTAATTTCATCAACGAACCTTATCAATGGTAAAGTTAAATTATTGGAGAAAGGGAGGAAGCGTCATCTACTGCGTAAACGCCTATTTGGCTGTGTTAACATTTCGAGAAAAGAAAGACAATGAGCATTCGTGATGCTGCCGTTCAGCTATTTATTTATTGTGTAAATGTGTATATTGATGGGACCTGTTCGGCGATTATACACAAATGTTCAAGAAAAAGAATAGCAATACACCTACTTAAAAGATCACGCCTACGATTGCCACCCTTAAGTTGTCCATAGCAAAGTCTCGTCTTTTCCTCTTTTCTTTCTTAATAGGTTCGATTGTAACAGACTTTATCACGTGACAGGAGCCGATCGATTCATGAAGTTAGACCACGTGACTTGTCATGTTTGACAATTAAAAAGAACCCACAACTGTTAACATCGGCTTGAGTCTTCCCTGACACATTAATCAACGGAAAATGAAAACTGTCCTGGGTGCAAATTGGTGTTACATGCAGCTTAGAGGCCTCCTTCTCTTTCCGAAACGTCAGTGGTCCCCAAATTCAGTTACCTTTAACGAATAAATGTCTGGGTAAGACACCAGGGAAATACTTCAAGACGCCAAGGGAAAATTGCGTCACTGGACCTGGAAATTGTCGGGACTAGGAGGAGCTAAGCTGGCGAGGAAGTAACGGTCGTGTTATCCTAACATAGCCAAAAAAGTTGGCATTGGTGGTGTAGAAATTCGTTGCTTGGCCTTCGCACCCGAGAGATATTAGTTCGATTCCGGAGAGAGAACATTTTTTTCGAGTAGCTCTGTCTTTCTATTAGGACGTTGCATCTCTCTCAGTCCGGGTTGTCCCAGACAGGCAAGGTAGAAGCTGCCCTTTTAAATGATATTAGTTGTGCCAATGCGTGTGTGAAATACCTACAACAAATTTACTCCCTCACTAGCAAAGGTGGAAACGTTGTGAATTGTGGTACATAATCTCAAGACCCTACAATTACTACTCTGGTACTATCCCATCACATTTAGATCTACATTTTGAAAGGCATTATATTATGGCAGTTAGGATATAATTTTTGTTCAGAAAGGAAAAGTCTAATTCTCAAATTGCCTGAATTCAAACATGACCTTTGTTTGACCTTCCACAAAACTTCCACGAACACCAACAATGACGATTATACTAGCACAACGTAACCGCTTTTTGACTACACGGTAAAAGACAAGCCCATAAGCTGTGTATCTCTAAAGGCCGAGGCATGTACATGTCTCAATCGCAAAAGGTTCCAATACTCGAGTCACACGTAAGGCAGCGGGCCGAACTTGATGAACACCCATTGAGCAGTGAAAAACTAAACCTGTTTCAGAAAGTTTTTTTTTTTATATAGTAGAGGGTTTTACGGTGCCCGCAACTGCATAAGGTCATATGAGCGCCAAGTTTCAGAAAGTAATATGGATTAAAATTCACAAATGTCTCTAAAAATTTTACAAAATGACTAATGGCATACCAATTTCTGTTTATATTCCACGGCTTTGAGTGTGATATCAATGTCCAACGGTGTGGTGTCGGTATAACGCCTCTTTCAACACCGTTAGATTACGGGAGAAGGGTGACCACAAATTGTAATGTCAACATTCGAAACGAAGCCTTTGCGTCTCTTGTAAATTTCCTTTTCCATTTTGGCAGATAGATAGATAAGTAGATAGATGGATAGATAGATAGATAGATAGATAGATAGATAGATAGATAGATGAATAAATATATAATACATACATACATACAAAGATACATAAATACATAGATACATAGATAGATGACTATATAATTTCTACTTTGTCGAACAGTCAGATCTTTTGAATGTCCGGAACAGGTCTGGAAGCGAATGCTGATGAGCGTGTCGTCTTCATGACGAGGCAAGAATTCTCTCGATATGAAAGATTAATCATGGATCAATAGCCTAGAGCATATTATTGTTTTTGGGGATGGCACAGATTGAATAATAACAATGTGCTTTGAGAATTGAGGTTACGATAACGTTTTCGTGTTTTTTTCGGCGGGCTACACATCATACATGTACATACATTTTTAAAGTCGTGTATTAATCTATAGTTAGATACTAGTTTTCAATACATAGGGGTATTCAGTTAGATGATCATGTAGCAAATGATAGAGAGATCAGTAGCTAACATATGACCGTAAAAAAAGCCACACGCACGCACAGACACACATACAAACATATACACTCACCCGCACACTCACACTAATTCAAATACAAATAAATGTGTGTCCGTACCAGATAATCTAGTAATATTATAGATCTCCAACAACCCCTTCCCCAGTGCACAAACACACACACACACACACACAA
>NW_004797882.1:86230-90782 GCF_000002075.1 Aplysia californica | reverse complement strand
TAATAATAATGATAATAATAATGATAATAGTAATAATAATAATGATAATAATAATAATCGAAAGTAGGTTACGTACACTATTATTACTCGGAGTAACCCTGTAACCCGACATTATTAGGCCTTAGGGTCTCGGGAGAGAGGGATCGAGGAAGCGTACTTTATTGAAATCCCTGGAAAATGTTCTGTGTTCCTTGTTCTTTAGGAATATTTGATAGTGTACTTAAAACCTCGGAGTATATAGTAATGTTAGTGAGGCACGGCTGCGAGATGTTGAAGGCCCAAGGGATATCTGTCCTGGTCACGAGGTTCTACTGAATGCTTTGAGGGAATTCCCACTGATCTCAGCTGGAGCTATTGACTCATTTTTTTGTGTGTGTGTGTGTGTGTTGGGGGTGGGGGTTTTTTTTTTTGGGGGGGGGGGGTTAAAATAGGTTTTTTAAGTTTGTTTCTTGGGATAACCTAGTTCTGAGACCTGCTTTGAACACCATTCGATATTGCGGATTTTTATTTTATTTAGATGAACCTTTATTTTCCTACCCGACACAAGTTAACGTGGTGATGCCAGACCTGATAACCTCTCAGTATGTACTAAGAGAGATGCGAGTTCCGATTTAAATTTACCCCACACTCAAAAACCCCCAAAGGAGAGAAAAAGTTGAACAGGTATATATTATGTGGGTTGTTGTCGAGTGCTCAGGTTATGGTGTGATTTGCTCCTTCTTTTATATCCATCATCTATCGTCCTTATTATCTCTACTTCATATTTTCTTTGCATGTTATTTTTCAGTAACACCTCTAACTCGTCACTTACGTGATCTATTTGTTTTGCAAGTGCCGTAAAACTGTACTATAACAAAATCTACACAGACTTATCAACCTACATGAGATCTTTGAGAAGGCAGGCAGCTTCGACCCTGCCTGACCGGAGCCTGTTGTGTAGCGGTTTGGCGCTCCGTTGTCGCACCCAGAAGACATGTGTTCGATTCCCGAGTGGAGAGAATTTTTTTTTAAAATCAAGATGCTCGGTCTTTCTGTTGGGATGCTGTATCCATCTCAGATTGGATTGGTCCTGATAGGCAGGCAGGGTCGGAAACCCGCCTCCTAAAGTATCTAAATTGGATAGATGGGAACGAAAAAACGCCGACAAGTAAAAAAAATACCCTGACCGTCTGGGTCATCGTGGGCTGAGTAGGAGGCTACACCCGATCAGAAAGACGTAGATACTTGTTGCGTGATGTAACAAAGACCCTAGATATTACACCAAAAATGCTGGTGACGTACAATCCACTCCGGGAAATATGTACAGGTAATCAGTCAAAAAAGATGAATGCGTGTGTGTTCTTTTTGTCTTTGAGATATTGAAGTTGTCGTGAGGGTTGAAGGGTTTGGGGCGGGAGGGGTTGGGGATGAGGGGACCTTTGGGGTTTGATCTTGGAGGTAGGGCGTGGGAGGAGGTGGGGGTTGGAGGAAGGGAGATTCTATACTAGAGTTGAGTTTTATTTTTCCTCTAATCCATCCTCACCCCCCCCCCCTCCACACACACACACACGCGCGCGCGCGCGCGCGCGCGCTCAAAACACATGAAATAAAATAGAATAGAATAGAATAGAATAGAATAAAATAAGAATAAAAATGAATAAGACAATAAATACGACGCCAGCTAATGTTTTCATTATCAAAGCGTGTACCGATCGGAAATTGCTTGATTGCTCTTGCCCTATATGGAGGGAAGTGTGAGCGATTGGGAGAAGGCAACATGACGTACCGCGGGAAACGCAATAACACAAACGCTGAGGGACATTTTCCTTCCCAAGTGGTTGAGGACAAGGTTTTCGTTTGTCCAGACACAATGGCCTAACAGTTGTTAGAAACAACTCCCACAGATAGAGGAGTCTAGGGGAGCTGTGATCATAGGTTTGTGGGGAGAAAGGTTGGGGTTGAGGTCAAAGACAGGTTGTTTATGTTATCATAGTGTATATAGTATATATTAATATTATATAAATATCTTATATATATGTATATATATATATATATACATAGAGAGAGAGGGAGAGAGAGAGAGAGAGAGAGAGAGAGAGAGAGAGAGAGAGAGAGAGAGAGAGAGAGAGAGAGTAGCGCCCGTAAATCGGAACGCCCCCCCCCCCTTTCTTACTTTCTGGTCAAAGATTTTTTTTTTCAAATTTGTCTTTTCAACCAAAGATGTTACTTGGATTTGAGTAAACGCACAGCATAACAACAATGCGCGCATATTATACACATACAACGTATTGTGCACACACTGAGATACGTACTGACGCGCAATAGCTCTTGCTTGAACAGACCTTGCAGGTAAAAATAGCACACTTCATTGCATCGATAGAGCCACTGGTGAATAATTTTTATCAAAACTTCATTTTAAATACAATTATTGAACATTGCACCTCTGAGGAAATTTGAAAATTGCAATTTGCTCTCACAAACACTCGTTGACAATATTGTTTCTTTAGTCATTTGAAAGATGGCGTTTAAACAAATCGAATAATATAGAAACGAATTATTTTTTTCAGTCCATAATGTGAAATTCGGAGTATGACCTGACCTTCTGCCAAACCATTCTATACACCGGGTTGTTGAGGTTAATTTATTTATATAATTATTTTTATTTATTTCTGTTAGTTTTTTTATAGAAGTTTTTCAACGCTCCCAACTGCATAAGATCATATGAGCGCCAGAAGATTAGGGGTGTTACAAGAGAGTAACAAACATAAAAAAGAAGAAGGGAAGATAAGGACGATAGATGCTTGATAGGAAAGAAGAAGCAGCAAACCACACACATTTATTTATTTATTGATTGATTATTAGTTTATGCATTTAAGTATTTATGTATTTTTGTTTTTATTTATTATTCTTATTGTGCTCTTTCGATTTTTACTGAAGTTTGAATTCATGATTAATGAGTCACGCAGGGCAATTTGTCTGACTGACGTTTTACTAACGCACACAGATGGGGCATCTTAAAGGAGGCTCTGTTTGAGTTTATATAATAGTGATGAAGGTTTATTTTTGGACATTAGCTTTGACTGTGTTCCTCATATTGTAAATATGACGACACACAGAGAAAAAGAAGAAAGAGAGAGAGAGAGAAAGAGAGAGAGAGACTGAGAGAGAGAGAGAGAGAGAGAGAGAGAGAGACAGACAGACAGACAGACAGACAGACAGACAGACAGACAGACAGACAGACAGACACAGAGGCGGAGAGATGGAGAGATGGAGAGAGAAATAGATACGTCAAAGGTAAATAAGAAACAAACACAGACAAAACAGTAATACGAAATTAAAACTCCATTTTGCGAACGACTTGAAGTGGAGGATTTCAGTTATAATCACGAAAGTCGCGAATTCGTGTAGCACGCAGAAAAAAACAACGCCCAGTATAATATAGTACTTGCCACATTAACCACCAGACAAAACACTGTCTGATATAGTCATATTATTCAGGTCTCCAATTTCTGATCTTAGAACTATCTCTTTGTTATTCCATTCCAGACATGGTAGGTGCTGACACGTCAAATAATATAGGATGAACGAGGTCATGGCATCCGATACCAGGAAACAGAACAAAACAAATCAAAACAAAAAAACAACAAAAAAAAAAAGAGAAAGAACATTAATAAAGAAAACAAAGAGATAGAACATTAATCATCATTTCCCACTGACATGAGATTTCACGAGTTTATGGGAACTTTAAAAACCACCTCAAAGCCTCATCATTGACGTGTGTTTCATGGCAATTTTCCTCTTTTTTTCCTTAGCCCGAAAATGGGCGTTTAGGACACTAGGGACGGGGACTTGGGTTGAAGAAAAGGCGCTTTGTCTAGCCCTCATTCAAAATTAAGAAGAATGTGATTAACGAACGGGGAAAACCACCGTTTCATAAACACAAGAATTCCATCCATGGCATTGATGACTCCAGATTAGATTGCCCAAAGGGTCGATTTGGGAAAAGTTGGAATTCACTTTTTTTGTTCGGAAATCTTTGGTTTCATCTCTTTTTCCATTGCCTTGTTTTGATTTTTTTTTTTTTTGGGGGGGGGTGGGGTTTTGTCTTGTCATTTCCCGAGGGTTTTCTAAGCGTTAATAACTCACGACGTTCACCATTATCTAAGCTTCAGAATCTAATGTGTGATATGATGGCAGCATATTGTGACCATATCATAGCAACAATGATACCCCCCACCCCATTTTTTACTTTTGTTTTTAATCCAAATATCGAAATGTGTGAAACGCTGAAAGATTAAGATATAACTTTTAAACAGCACACGTTACAAAATAAAGTGATAATACTAATTGGCCTTCAGTAGTACCCATTGCACATGGGTTTTTTTTTCATTTTAGGGGTCGCTGGGGGGGAGGGGCTTAAGTTGGGGTTAATTATCGAATATAAGGACACACTAGAGTGACAAACAGACGTTTCACCGACATTCATTACCATTTTCATCATCATCATCATTATCATCAGCATCATCATCATCATCATCATTATCATCATCACCATCATTATCATCATCATCAT
>NW_004797882.1:82747-83647 GCF_000002075.1 Aplysia californica | reverse complement strand
GATACCGTAGAGTAGCTTCGTATGTACCTCCAAGACGGATGGAATCTAACCGAAAACCGAAAAGCCAGAATGGATAAGCATTTTTACGTTTGAGCGTTCAGTTATATATAAAATAAATTCTAGCTTAACTGTACAAATCGGTTTCTGTTGTGTGCGGTTTGGCGGTTCGCCGTCACAGGCAGAAGAGCCTTGTTCGATTCATGCACGGGGAGCGTTTGTACTGAGTATCTCGGTCTTCCTGTTGGAATGCAGTACCCTTTCTAAGCCGAACATGTTGGGGTGACCCGCAACTTTTTTTTTTCTTATTTATTCATTTACGCTTTTTGGTAAGTGTTTTACAATGCTCGCAACTGCATAAGGTCATATGAGCGTGGGGTACACATTAAATATTTTCAGTTGGTAGGAAATTTGGAATTTAGCGCGGGTAGCGGCCGAAGCCTACTCTTATCGACTTTAGACCACCAAAAGCCGGCTTTAATCCTGACAGGCAGGGTCAAAGCCCACCTCCTAAATGATCTGAATTGTTTCAATGGAGGCGTAAAATCACCCACATTAAAAGAAATATCTGTACCCAGGCAGAGGAAAAGGAGCCTACAGCGATTGTGAGGGGCTGGAAGGGGGGGGGGGACAACATCAAGGGTTGGCTAGCGCCGTCATCAGCTTGTTCCCAAAGGGCAGAGAAGGAGCGATGGAATTAGCGGTACCTTATCCCAACGCCCTGACAGTGACGCCTAAACTACCCATTGACCTGTCTAGACTATCCTTTTCTTTTAAGCTCCCTCTTCCAAAATTTCTTCCTTCCCTCCCCTCTCTCCTTTTTCTTTCTATCTCTTGACCGTCTGTCCGTCTGTCTGTCTGTCTGTCTGTCTGTCTGTCTGTCTGTCTGTCTGTCTGTCTGTC
>NW_004797882.1:80152-82560 GCF_000002075.1 Aplysia californica | reverse complement strand
GAGAGAGAGAGAGAGAGAGAGAGAGAGAGAGAGAGAGAGAGAGAGAGAGAGCGCATTTTTATTTAATCAGCAAAACATTAGCTGCTGTACAGAGTATAAGGTCTAATATGTTCGAGTTGAAGCGGTTCCTGAGCTCTCTTCTTCGTCCCCTTTATTTGGGCGTTTTCTCTATCTCAGATAATCTAATTTGTGTTGAAACCGAAGCTCTGTCTCATCTCCTACACTCCCTCTCCAGAGAAGACGCCCACCATTTACTTTTGATTCTATCTCAAGGAGTCATGTTGTACGATTTCCTTGATCAAACAGTTAGTCTTGAAACGACTATTCTACCTGTCCCAGTTTAGGATTGGCTGAACTTCTCGGGTTTAAGTCTTTAATTAAATAAAAAACCAAATTGTATCTTAATTTCATGTACTTACTGACAGTACACAAAATCGAGACAAATGTCATGAGGCACAAACCACTAAGTCAGAACCGGCGTCTGTTTCGAAGCAGTTGACATTTCGCTGTTTTCACGTCAGAATACCGATTTCGATTCCCGAGTGAGGAGAAAATGTGTATTGAGTATGTCGGTTTTTATAAGGAATATATCAGTCGCTGCTCGGGAGGGTCCTGGCTGGCATGGGTCGAAAACCTGGCCCCTAAATGGTCTGCAGTATGTCGATGGGGACGTAAATCACTTACATTAATCTTTTTTTTTTTGAATCAGTAAATGATATTGCCAATGGAAACTGCACCATACCGAGTCTTGTCTAAGTAAATGTTGATATAATTTTGTAAGGGTAAGGCAGGATGAAACCAAGTGACCTATCCACGCACTTTCTTTGAGTCAACTTACTTCTGATCTCCTCAGTAGTGTTCCCATTGCGACCTGTTGACCTTTTGAACTTATCTACGGTCCAAGTGTTGGATGCTGTTGATCTTTTCTGCCTTCTGTAACTCCACAGACTGCGATGAAGGTTAGTCACGTGACTTTCTGTGCTGTCCTATTACTTCTGAAAAAGAAAGAAAGGAAAAAACGTAATGTACATTCATATCAAATTCATTGTGTCCGAGACGCAATTTATCGACTTAGCTTCAGAGAAAGCTTCATATTACAAATGTCGCTATTTGATGATAGCCTAGGCTTCGGTAAACACAATCTCGTGTTTATTACGGTTTAGTAAAAATAGCCGTTGTTCCACATTTTTAACCCCAAAAAATGAAAGACTTTTTTATGGTAGTTCGGACAGGAAAAGTGAACGATGTTGATGTTATAATCACTTGACTAATGAATATTGAAAGCAAAAACCATTACCTGGGTGTTATCTGTAGCAGAGCTTCGGGGGGTCATACAAAATTGGCCTTTGGTTAGCAGCATAGACATTTTCACCAGCGTCTGTGGTTTTGTGATCAAGCCTTTCATCGTCACAAGCTAAAGAGTTCGATTCCTGCACAGAAAGGTTTTCTATGGAGTATCTGGGCACGTTTGCTGGGATATTGTCCGTTGGCACTGACAGGAATGGCCGAAGCATCCAGTCTCCTAAATGATCTAAGTAGCGTAACTGGGGACATAACACAGCCCCAACTACAAAAACATTTTTAGTGACTTCCGATAAAGAACTTTGTGGTTAAGTAGTCTTCAAAAGTCGTTGTGATGCTCTGAATATAGAGTAAGAGTAAAGTTGTTCCCGCATCCGATCCGGACATTACGGGATTGCCTTGTTAGTAAGACAACCTCCTGTGCCTTCGACATAGTGTGCTAGGGTGGCCATGCAGTTCCTTTCCACGCCGCGTTTACTTCCCCAACTCGAGGTCAAGTACCCATTACTCCTGAGTGGGCAGGATGGGGCGAAAAAAATATGTGTCCGAACTGAGGCTCGAACCTGGACTTTCCGCTTCGGAAACGAGCGCACTAACTGCTCTGCCACCGCACCCTCAAAAAATGGGGTAAAACATCTATTGCACAAGAAATCGTCCTCTAAGTCCTGAAAATCGTCCCTAAATAAAGTCTCATGTCCTTACAGGCGTAGATAACACAGTGCTGTTCATAAGTGTGCTCAGGGCAACATTTCCTATTATTTCGAACCCAACTTATATTTTTAATCCTGTAAAATTGCACAGTAATAACATTCTGGTTCACATAATCGCTGGCTTATTATCTTATGTATTAACGTCATCGCTGCTGACTAGGGGCGAAAGATTTGACTAGGAAGGAAATTACAAGGCAGGTGGAAAAACAATGTGGGTATGTGGGTGGGTGAGGGTGGGGGCCATTATGCGAGGAGAATTTCACGGGGGAGTGGGTCTTTACCAGAAAAAGAAAGAGAGAGAGAGAGAGCATATCAGAGAGAGAGAGAGAGCAGATCAGAGAGAGAGAGAGAGAGAGAGAGAAAGAGAGAGAGAAAGATAGATAGATAGAGAGAGAG
>NW_004797882.1:70734-78065 GCF_000002075.1 Aplysia californica | reverse complement strand
ACACACACAAACACACACACACAATCACACACCCACACACATACACACATACACACACACACACACACACACACACACACACACACTCACACATTCATATACACACACATCATACGCACTTACAGACCGTTGAAATAAAAAATTAAAGCAGAGCCTAAGTACAACATTCTAAACGAAATGGAGTTTTTCAAGTAGAGCAAGTATCGACCCTGGTTTAATCATATTCAGAGACATGTATGTATGTACACCTTGTAACTTGAGATGGTATATCAATCGCGCTAATAACAGAAAATTTTCTTCAATTACTTTAACTCTCCATATCTCCATAATTTCCATTCCCTAAATATAAATTGTATTTTGTTCGAACCTCAGAAAACTAAAACAAAAACAAGAACACTGCTGTTCTCAATACGGCGTTCAAGTCTTTCCATCCACTCCTCTATTTCGAATATTCCTAGTTAGAAATGTCATGTTGGTAGTATCCCCCTCGCTCTCATACGGAGAGTAATTTAGCGGAAAATCCGTTAATCTAGCCCTAGCCTAGCGAAAAACCCAAAGATAAGACATCTTTCTTGGACAAAAGATATTGCGTTGCTCCTTCGCTGCATGCTCCAGTATGTGAGTGTGTTATGGTGTGTGGGTATTCCTTTTCGG
Organism: Aplysia californica; assembly: GCF_000002075.1. NCBI lineage: Eukaryota > Metazoa > Mollusca > Gastropoda > Aplysiida > Aplysiidae > Aplysia > Aplysia californica. The sequence goes on along the minus strand of NW_004797882.1, from coordinate 77,411 downwards.
CCTGAGTCCTTAGCGCAGTATTTGTTTCGAGCACAATTAATTCTTCCTCGCCTTTCAATAGCTGCCCCTGTGGTCCGTCATTGATTTAGGGGAAGAAATGAAAGTCGTATGGAGAGGAATTATCGGAGATCTTCAAGGATGATTTTCCACTGCCAGGAGTCCAGGAGACCAGTGACTCATTGTGCACGGACGCGTTGTCATGATGGGAGACAACTTCTTGATCAAACAGACCTGGCCGATTTCTTCTTATTCTTGGCCTCAGATTTGTTAGAAGAACCATCTTGAAATAGTCACCGTTGTCTTGGACTAATGATAATCGGCCAGTTCAAAATCACATCTTTGTGATTGAAAAAAAAAACATTGTGTGCATCACTTTCAAAGCACTTCGCTTGCGTCGAGCTTTCTGGTGCCATGGTGATCCTGGGTCTCTCCATTCTGTTGATTGTTGGGTTTTGTTCCCAGTTCTGGATCCCATGAATAGGCTTATAATTCATCACCTGTTACAATTCTGCTCAAAAGAAGTTTGTCCCTTTATTTTCTTCTCCAAAATAAAAAAGGCCTAAGGGAGAGGCGATTTGAAGACAAAGAAGAATTTGTGCTCGAAACAACTGCTGCACTAAGTACTCTGGCTGAAGTGGATATGGTCACTGCGCATGATCAACGGTTCTTGGTTCTTGTGTTAGAACACACGGTTCTGTAGACATGTACAAAAGTGTATGTCTGTAACATACAAATTGTTGATTTTACAGAACAGGGAACATACTTCTGGGGCAGACTTCGTATCTCCTAAAAGTCGTATATACCAGTACACGCAACTGGTTGTGAACCAACATTGAAGAACGGAAACACATTAATACACAGCAGTGAAGAGTTTAAAGAGCAAGGAGAAGAAGAAAAAAAGAAGTAAAAAAGAAACAAACAAACAAGAAAAATAGAACTAAGAAAGTAGGAAACAAACAATGAAATAAGAACTAAAAAAAAAGATTGAAAAAAGGAGGAAAAAAGAAAGAAACTTGCAAGAAAAATGAAACCAAGAACTAAGAAAACAATAAATATATACGAATAAAAATTAAGAAAGAATGAAAGAAATTGGGGAAAAGAGTTGAGAAAAAAAGAAACTAGTAAGAAAGAAAACTAAGAAAGAATGCAAGAAAAATGAAAAAAGAAAGAAAAACAGACAGAAAGAAAGAAAGAAAGAAAAAAAGAAAGTAAGAAAGAAACAAAGACAGAAACAAAGAAAGAAAGAAAGACAGAAAGACAGAGGGAAAGAAAAAAGACAGAAAGACAGAGGAAAGAAAGAAAGAAAGAAAGAAAGAAAGAAAGAAAGAAAGAAAGAAAGAAAGAAAAACTAAGAAGGAAAAAGTAAGCACAAAAAAGCAAAGAAAAGGGAAAGAATGAAACAAAAGGAAAAAAGAAGGAAAGTACCCGGCACTGACGGCGTGCCTGCTCACTGACAGAAAGACATGCACGTGAGACTCCGATTGCAGTGACGACAGGGAGAACGAAAATACGACTTAGACTAAAAATACCCAGACCTACATGTTTCTAAATTTGGCACGCTTATTCCTGACTTAATTTAAAACTGATTCGAGCTGCTTCTGGATCTACGTCGTACACCATGTGAATATTGTGACATAGACAAACGACTAGATTCTAGATAAACAAGTTTATATTTGGAAAAGATAAAGCAGACCGTTTTAAGACAGCCTCTTATTCAAGTACCCTTTCCTGTTGACCAGAGAATGCATACTTATGATCTCAACACATTTTAGAATGTGTGTTCTTGTAACTGTAACAATATTATTATTATTATTATTATTATTATTATTATTATTATTATTATTATTATTATTATTATTATTATTATTATCAATAGCTGTCTTTGTTTTTAATGCTTTTGTTATTGCTATTTTTGTAAGATTTCTCTTCATGAGGGAAGTTTCTCTCTTCGTTTATGTTCCAATCAGCAGTATAAGATATTTACATTTTCAAAGCACCATAATATTTCCAGTAGTCTTATCTTCGTTTCTCAGGCGTACAACACGACTTTTCTCTCTTTTTATTCTTTTTCTGCTTTCCTTTTGCTTTATTATTTATTTGTTTTTTACCTCAGAGAAAGATAATCCCAGATCGTCTTTAAATGATTGATGAAGCAGTCACGAAATCAATATAGTCGTATCCTTTCCCTTTCATAGAAGTGTGTGTTTCTAGATTAGTTAGTTTGTTTTGATTCTTTATTTGTTTGTTTAATTTCTTTTTGTTCATAATAATATGCTTTTTTTAGGGGGGGGGGCGCTGGGTTTTTTTAATTTTTTATATTTTTGTTAAACCTTTCGCTCCCGCGACTTCTGACATTTTTCCAGTTAAGATGTTACTGTTGTTAAAAGTAAAATCAATATACATTCTTCCTCATGTTCAACTTACAGTGCACAGCAAAGATTGCGCAATTCTATGTTTTTTGTCATCTATGCTAGGTAGACGAGACGGAGAAGATAGTAATGAAAGTGGGTGCACGCAATACAATTCCTTCTGCCCCCACCCTCTCCCCTCCCCCACCCCGCCCTTTGCTATTCCCGCGTTTTTCTTTAGCTGGTATTCAGTCAGTTTCTTTCATTGAAGTTGATATTGATATCGATTGCAGAAATTAGTATTTCGATACTAGCTCTTTACAAAACAGTCAAAATTGAGACAAATCAAAGCGTGCACAAGAACACTAACAATGACTCCTAACCTTTCTTCACCTGTCAGAGGCAAGGCGCGTAGGACATTCTCAGTTTGTTTATTTTTGGTTAGGGTTTTACGATAATTCAATTTCAATTTAGTACATTAATAACCTCCCCCCCCTCCTCCCGGGGGTGGGGGGGGGGGGGGGGGCTCTCGTGGTCTAGAGGTTAAGGTGTTCGCCTCTTATTCAAAGGTCCCGGATTCAAATTCGGGTAGCGACTGAAATTGTTCCCCTTAAATTGTCTCCTTTAACCTCCTTTCCTGCTCTCCAGCAATGTTCTGTCGTCTGCTTTCGTCTACACTTTCTACCCCCATGACCTCTTGGCTCCTGACTCTTTCTGCAGTCTTTCTACTGCTACTCCTTGGCCACTTCTTTATGCTGTCTTTTAGCCACACCTTTGATCTTCTGATAGGAAAGATCTACACCTAGACTACTAGAACGAGGGTGAAAAATCTCGAAGGTCCCAAAGTTGCGCTTGTTAAAGATCCCTTGGTGGTCTAAAATCGATAAGAGTAGGCTTCGGACGCCACCCGGGCAAAAGTTCAAAATTTTCTACCAACTGAAAATGTTTAAAGAGTCTCGCGCTCTCACATGACCTTATGCAGATGCGAGCGCCGTAAAACATTTACCATAAAAATGTCCCCCCTGGAGGGCACCACTGGTTGGTCCTACTTCTTCACTTTCCCTCTTTTGTTTCTGTCTGTCTGTCTTACTTTTTCTCCAGCACTAAATGACCATTATAGTGTCGATATGCTTCTTTTTACCAAAAAAACCCCAACAAAATACAGAGTATGGTAAACAGTGAGCGGTATTAAAGAAAAAAGCACATACACACACCCGCTCACCACCCTCCTCACTTATCACTCAAAGACACAAAAAGAGTTCAAGAGCAGGCTATGCGCCTAAGAGCACATTTCACAACACGCCTCTGACTTCACTTCCCCAGAATTACAAAATTGTATCTGCTCAGTTCCCAGTTTTGAGGAATTTGACATTTTAAAAAATTGAGTTTCACAACATGTTCAGCTTTTTGGGATGCCATTCTTTGAATATCTTGATGACGACTCCAAGTAAGCTATCGATTTGGATGGAGCAGATAGAATATTTGGCTTCTGGCCTCATGGTCTTAATAACTCAAAACTGCCAAAAATGTCGAATAGAACGTTGTAATTCTATGGTATCACAGTATCTATGTGTAGATTATTATTATAAACGAGCAGCAGTTGCTTTTGGTCTGAATACGTGAGCTGCACTGCTCGACGGTACTCGTTGATAGCTGATCGGCTCGCCTTCACTACTCCCCACCATTCCACCCCCCCCCTAAAAAAGGTTGGGGGGGGGGGGGGGGCTAAAAAAATAAACTTGATTACAGAACCTTTCTTCAAAGATATTTTGCAAAGTCAGAGTAGAGATCTAACTGTCTTCTACGTAGCTATGAAAAGTTCTACGAAACGCCACAGGTTGAGTTTACATACGACCGTATGCAGTTGCGAGCGCCGTAAAACCCTCGACTAAAACTAACTTAACAGGTTGAGTTTGAAGATAATAGTGTATTTGCTTGGTGTTTACAATTTCTAGAAGAACGTTTAACATCAGTTTCTTTCGTAGCACTGAGAAATCCAAGCTTTCGCTAGGCCATTAAAAACAACCTGATTGGGTGAGGTTGAGACCTTTTTCACGATTAAAATTGCAGTGTGTCTTCTGAGGGCTAACACCAAAAAGAAACCAAAAAATATGACTAGTTGTGCGTAACCCTTGCCCATAACGACTAGACTCTATCAAAATCCCTTTGCTCTGCACTCTTCTTAGTCCGGCGGGATAAATATTACGGGTTTCTTCTGATTATAAAGAAGCCAGCTCAAGATCTGAGTAATCACTGGTGTTTGCCAACGTGGACAGTGAGGGCTGATAGGTCCTGTCTATAGTGCATTACCGGGATGTGGGAGTCTGCATCGCTCTCTCTGCCCATCCCCTCTACGTTCGTAAGCTATTCGAGGAGGTTTTTGGCGGCTTTATAATGGTTATTAGAATGTAGATGCTTTGAAATCCTCCAACACGGCCTGAGAAGAAAGTAACGTCCCGGTACAATGATCGAGATACAAGATGAAAATTCTCCTCAAACGGGAACCGAACCCAGCCGTGCGACGGTATAGTGTCTAACCTCTACACCACGGTCGCCGGTTACATGTCTGTAATGGACTGCTTTGGTCTTTAGTATGACTTAGAAACGTCTTGAAAAAAAATAACAACATTAAGAAAACTCAGGGTAAATGTTAACTCCCCCCCCCCCCCCCCCCTCGTTTCCCATTCGGGATTTTATTTCTTTTTGGTTCTTCTGTCGTTTCTTTATGATACCAGAGTTTGATGGTTTGCGAGGTTCGAAATTAGACCCTACAGATTGTAGGTGGGATAAACAGTGGACGATAAGAAGGAAATAAGGGTTGAAGGAACGCATGGCTAAACTTCGACCCCACCTTTTGACACTACTCCATCCATCAGGAAAGAGTTGCAAACTTCACTCAAGTGGCAGAGCAGGAGAATGGGTCTATGAGGCAACAAAATGTCTGCTGTCTTTAGACGGATGCAGACATAATATATTATGCCAGGGTTCTTCTCACGAAAAGGTATTGATATGTTGTTTTTTTAAAAGAAAATTAAAACTATATGTGCGTTAAACGTAAGATGCTTATTCTTCTTTTGATTTCTTGTTTACACGCACATGTATTCATTCTTGCATTCCTTTTACTTAAAATTTTGTTCAGATTGCTTTGAAATGGATTTGTGTATTCAAATTTGTTATGTAGCATTTGATTTTTCATTTGGTTATATTTGACCTTGTATTTATGAATCTAAGGTTTGCTAGTGACACGCCTGGTGTCGAAGTGAATAGTTTGTAATTTTATGTTGCAATTGAAAGTGCTATGTATTATTAATTGTGCTAAAAAGATGTAACATCCATCTGGAAAGGATAATGTAAGGTTACAGAAATAAGAATTCTCCGTAATCCCCATCGCAATCATACATTATTTAATATCATGGATGTGAAACATGAAGCATCACTAACCAAGACATATAAAGGATTACAGCTTTCAAAACGAAAAGTATAGTTCAATTCTTAGAGCATGGCGGAGACTCAAAATAAAGAACTAAGAAATACTAAGAAAAATGTAATGTTTAGAAACGCCAGCACTCCTTCAGAACATAATGAAACTCAAAGTGATTTACTTTAACTTAAAGCAAAGCACACGCCATGATTAACTCAGATAAAAACAAACACATAATTCCAGAAGCAAAGCTAGAAGGTAAAGAAAGGAAGGGGAAGATTGAAATAAGACTGGTAATGTCACAAACTATCCTGGTTTGGAACCAAAATAACCTAGGCAGGTAGAATCGGGAGAGGCAGAGTGTTTTATTTTAGAAAGCTCCCAAAGGTAACGTCCAACTACAGGGAGGGGTTGGAAGAAGAGGAAATCTGACCTGTACATTAGAGAAAAAAAAACTAAACTTGAACTAGGTATTGATATTAATATTTTCTAGACAGGACAATGGCAATTGATAAGTACGATGAGTATTTCTTAGAGATTGTAAAAATAACAGACCAAACTATTTGTGGATCGACACAATCTGTCTGTAAATATTTAATGAGATACCTTTGACTTGTCTGGCCTTTCGAAAGTGTATCTCCCTAGAGAATGTCCCCAAACAATGTTGCAAGGCTTTATTTCTCGTATTCGTTTCTTTTCCAATCTTAAACGCGTTCAGATAGTGGTGTAAACCAAACAGGGTTATTCCTATTGTCAGGGATGATTTGGTAAACGTTTTGCGTTCTAAAATTATTTGTTTTTTCTCGAAGGGGAATGAATGAGTTAACTACCAGAAAGAGAAAGAAAGAGAGAGAGAGATTGAGAGAGAGAGAGAGAGAGAGAGAGAGAGAGAGAGAGAGAGAGAGAAG
>NW_004797882.1:67014-69084 GCF_000002075.1 Aplysia californica | reverse complement strand
CCCCCCAATCTTTAAGGTGATACCAATAACTCCAGACGCCTTCAAAACGACAAGCGCATGAACCCATCACGTCACGACACAATAGTTTTTTTCCTCAGTGATAGTATACTAATGTAGGGCGTGATATATATGCCTGTTCTGTCTGAAAACAATAAAAAATGATTGTATTTTACATATTCTTTAACTCAAACTACATACGCTTCAACATAACTTTTTTAATTTATCCCAAAAAAACACACTTCAAATGCAATGCTCTCTCAGTCCAGAGGTTTACAAATAATTTCTGTTCAGTCTGTTAATAGATCATGACATCAAAACTGACAACGAAAAATGTTTAGTATTTCATGGAAGCCGTTCATTTTTCCCCTATTCAAGGAATCATTTTTTAAAACAGCAATTTGACTATGCCAGCGTTGTGCATATTTTTGTACTAAAATTATTTAAAACATAATTTGGCATCTCTGGGTGTCTCCACTAATTCAAGGAAACATTCTTATATATAGCATTTTGGTACCAGTGTTGTGCATATTTTTGCAATAGATATCTTTTGAAAAAAATATGCCACGTCACATGTTACTAATGTGGTCTTAGACTAACACACTGTACCCCCCCCCCCAAGAAAGGCAAGGGGCTAACCAAAATTCCCGATGAGAATCATTTCAACCAGATAACATCTTATAAGGTCTAAATCTTTTGCATAAAATGCTGAAAACATAAACTTAAGTTCAACTACCCATTAGTCCTTACTAGGATTCCTTTACAGTTTCTTTAAAATTTGATTCTTATAGGTCAAATACTTTTGCATATGTTAGAAACATAAACTTAAATTCAACCACCCACTGGCGCTGACTAGGATTCCTTATAAAAAATCTTTAAACTTTGACCTTTTTTTCTTAACTTGTCTTAAAATTTCGATGCTGCTGACAATAAATAAAACAGCAATTTTAGGAAATATATATTTCTCTCCTGCGGAGCATTTAAAACCGAGCAAAGACAATCATCTCCAAATGCCATCATTTTGACACACGTTGAGGATTATTCCCCCATCCCGGTCGGCCCACGCACGATAAACTAAGAGGAGTGAGTTTATTCATTTTTCCACCTCGAAATATTTAATTTCTAAGCCTCACGTGTATTCTTCCTAGCCATTCTTGACCTGCACAAGCGGCATTTAAACATAAAGAGATTAATGCATCTTAATTTTGTAAAAATTGCTAACGACATGTTTACAGCCTAATTGTCGAATAAAACACGCTGCGATCCCCACGAGGCAAACAAAATTCCATTGGACATTTATTCACTTGTCTTTATTGTCTCACATATTAAAGTGATCGTTCTTTGAGCTTCCTATATAATATACAATTGCACAACGAAAATCTTTCTCGAAAACGAATGAAACTACTTCAGTAAAATCCCAGACTGATGGAGAACGTTCAAATCTTATAACCTGAATAAGAAGACATAGCATTCCTCCAGGGCCAAAGAGAATAAAATGTCTTTAGAAAAAAGGGAACAGACCAATAAACTCCTACAACTTTATTCTTATGATAAAGTCATAATAAAACATTCAGCGATAACATTTTCTTTCGTGTGCTTTTTCTTATTTGCACTGATTTCTCAGCTACCAGCCTATGGGGAAAGGAAGAAAGGGGGATAAAGAACAAATTTCACCACAAAATCAGAGACAAGAACTGTGACGGGGCCAGAATTCAAGAACTTTCTGGAGGAGCATGCCTGTCGTCTGGAGATCAAAGCCAGGACTTGTTGACCTAGTTTCAAGTGCATCGTTTGAGACAAAATGACCTGGTTGACGGGTTTTTCATTTAGCTTTTTTAGGGGGGGGGGTAGTGTTATTTATATTTTTTTTATTCATTCTCACTCTCTCGTCGACGGGATGGAGAAACGTTTCACTTTAGGAGGAGAATGAATAGAGGTTGGAGGGCCTTGCTTAACACAGAAAGCTCCTTAAATCCTTGTTTTAACTCTGTTGGGGTCTCCCGCGTTGAAAATTAGGATGCTGGGTCGGCTTTGTAAATACTTTGTTCTCTTCCCCCCCCCTCTCTCTCTCTC
>NW_004797882.1:53460-66710 GCF_000002075.1 Aplysia californica | reverse complement strand
TATCTAATCTGTCTGTCTGTCTGTCTGTCTGTCTGTCTGTCTGTCTGTCTGTCTGTCTGTCTGTCTACCTACTTACTTACCTGCCTATCTATCTATCTATCTATCTATCTATCTATCTATCGATCGATCGATCTATCTATCGATCGATCTATCTATCGATCTATCTATCTATCTATCTATCTATCTATCTATCTATCTATCTATCTATCTATCTATCTATTCAAAGAATGCAAACACAATATAGCACAAACACACCCGTATTATCATTTTGTTTTTCTTAGAAAGAGAAGCTCGCTCTCAGAAATACGTGAACAAACAACTCACTGGATATCCAGGAACAGAAAATAATATTATTACTGATTGCAGGCTCCAGTCCTTAACTATCTTCCGCCCCATCCTCCTACCCAAAAGCCTTAAATCCTTTTCTATATTTAAGCAAACATGTTGAACCCCTCGGGGTGTCGCGCTTTTTGTCCACTGCCAAATCATGTCGACATAGGGCTGACAGTGACGCCCACACGGGAGAAAGAGCGGCCTCTGGGGGATATGTGGACGTTAAATGCGAAGGAAAAGTGTGTCTGTTTATTAAGGTGAGAAGGACCTCAATGACCATACTGAGAAAAGTTCATTTCGCAGTCTAAGCTCTTGATCTCTGGACGGGATACAGGGAGCAGGGGGTGTTTGGTGTTTAATTTACGTTTTACGACCCTTTTCATCAAATTTTTCATTTATGGGCGATAAGAAAAAATATATACATAGGAAAGAGAAAACGGAGAGGGTGTATTTGAAAACGGGTGTTGATATTGTGAAAGTCAAGTTTGACTGCCTTTCCTTTAATTTGGTATGTTTTTTGTGTTTTGTTTTTCAGGGGGAGGGGGGGGGTTGTTGTGTTTTGTTTTTTTGGGTCTATTTTTGTCTCATTTTCTCTTGTTTTCCTGCTTTGTTTTTAATAGATTGACCAAAAGTTATGTTTTATTTTGATATGGAGTGATTGTTTTCGGGGAAAGGGAAGAGTGGGGGGGGGGGGGCGTGTTTGTGTCTGTTTTTCTTTTTTCTTTTAGTGTGTGAAGTGGAAAAGTGGACGGCGTGGGGTTGAGTGGCGTAGAGTGCAGGTAATATTTGCTACTTACTCTTTGTCTGGACGGATTTTTATTGGCAGCTCTTAGGTCATAGGTCATTAGGTGCAGAGAACTTAAAAGGGTGTCAGAGAGTGAGACACTAAAGGGAGATTATAATGTGTAAAGTTTCTCTCTCTCTCTCTCTCTCTCTCTCTCTCTCTCTCTCTCTCTCTCTCTCTATCTATCTATCTATCTATCTATCTATCTATCTATTTATCTATCTATCTATCTATCTATCTATCTATCTATCTATATATCTATCTACCTACCTATCTATCTATCTATTTATCAATCTATCTATTTCTGTCTCTCTTTCTCTCTCTTTCTCTTTTTCTCTCTCTCTTTTTCCTCTTTCTTTCTCTATCTCTCTATCTATCTATCTCTATCTATCTATCTATCTATCTATCTATCTATCTATCTATCTATCTATCTATCTATCTATCTCTCGTCCACTCTTTTTTCTCTCTTTCCCATTCCTGCACTCGCTCTCTTCTCCGAGCCAAATAGGTGGGGTGCCGTAAAATCCCCCAAAACAGCCTTGGTTCAGAACGCCCAACTGAGGATTGGAACTAGGCCCATTATGCCCGTTGTCCAGTATGATAACAACTGAGCTGACGGCGCGCCCCTCTCAACTTTGGTATCGACTCAGGTCTAGAAGTGTACTGAAACCAAGTTCATCTTTACCTGAGTCCAAAATCTGACCGAGTGAGTTATCATCCCCCGTGAAAGGAATGGAGAATAGAGCGAGTGTACCTAAGTACTTTTTAACCCAAAGAGTACCTAGAGAGGAAATCATAAATCAATATTGAACTGGAAATGGTATAAGTAAAGATTCCGAAGTAACGGTAGATGTGCTTTTCATCTTTTCAAAAAATGGCCTCGCTTTTATGGCCCCATATCGGTTCTATCAAATCAAAGAGTTAAAGACCAATATTCGATCAATAACACTAGTCAACAACAAAGAATTTGCCACTCCGCAACCAATATTATGTTTAAAGTGTGTTTTCTGGTACGCTGTTTTCTGAAAACCGTTGTTATGGCATTTAATTTTTAAGTAGGGGGGGGGGGGGTCAATGACGCCAGGCTTTTTTGTCATATGTCGTTCATGTTTTTGTTATATATTTTTTTTTACAATATACATGTAAAGTTTGTGTTACAGAATATAATGAATGGAAAATTTACTCCACAAGATCTGCGCATAAAGCTGACAAATGAAATCAAACTTGCACACAAATATTTTAGATGTAAAATTTATGATTGAGACAAAACCTGGGCAACATAATATCAGCTAAATGTCTCAATATTCTGGATTATTGAACACGTTTATGGCTAAATACAAAAAAATCACTTTTGCTATACGTATCAGTGGGATCTTTCAGGAACAAACAGATCATTGCACTGACTGTTGCTTCTGCATGACGAAAATTGTTGGCATCTCAAAAAACACAACTCAAATATTGCATACCTCGACTTGAAACGGACACTGCACATGAGCAAAAATATAAGAGTCTCAAGACCTTCTGACTCATTCATTGATAAAGGTTGTGTTATTTTGATTAAAATTATGGACCTGTTCTCACGTTTCACACTTATTGAAAATATCAAGAATAGTAATAAAAATGTAACTGCGGTTTATTCTTCTTCTCATTGGTAGTTTTGGTGAGTTTTTTTATGGGTACTCTGAATATCATTAAAATCTGATGTGCTAACTCAGATTTGACTACAGACCCGAATTCTGAGACCCAAAATTACTAAGTCTGACAATCCAAAAGGTGGAAGAGAAAAGAAAAATAGAAAATTGTTGACCTTTGTAATCTATTTTATAAAACCAAAACAGCAATAAAGGTATCAATCCCGTCAATCCTGGACAGAGCATTGTTGAAAATATATGTTTCCCACACGTATGGATTGGTTGTAATTTTTTCTTGAACGATGTGTGCTGTAACACTGTTTCAACGAGGTTTTCCCAAAGACGTTGTTTTTCTGATTCCGCTGTGCAAATGTCTCGTGGGAAATTAACTGATCATTGCAAGATACGACACTTGTATTAGCAATGCAAGATTAGAACTTTAATTAGTGGAATATATAGAAACCAAGGAAAATAACAGCTGCCGAAGAAACAGTATTTGAAAAGGTTATGAGCATACGATGGAATGCATCATTTTCATTAACGAGAGTAACAGAACTTGGGAAAGAATTAAAACGGCGATGACAATAATCTAAAAATAGACTCGTTTGCCATTTTAATCAAATGCAAAGCCTTCTAATGCCAGGGTCCCACTCGTTTCTTTGGGGGTGGGGGTGATTTTAACACCACATAAACACATATTGGACGTATTAGAGGCATACTGCGGTGCTCTTTTGTTCTATACTTATTACATTGGAACGTGGTGGGCAGACCAGCTTACGATTGAAAGAGTAAAAATGAAAGGGTAACAATCTAGTTCAGTCTTCCATTCGAAACTTGCAATGACCAGCGATGAACTTTTAGGGTCTCCAGTCTCTGAGGGGCCAAACTGGGGGTATCTGTGACGTCACGACGTGCAAAAGACAAATTTTACTTTCTAAAACATGTTTGGAAAGGGGGGGGGGCTGGTGTTGAATTAGACCTGTAAAAGATAGCTCTCAACCCTAATCCCGAGAGATTTTGGTACGAAATAAAGCATGAGCTACGCTATCAGTTCGTGGAAAGCGGGACTATACATTTCCCCAGACCGTCCTAATATCACCCATTGCGTTTCACAGAAATAGTAGTCCTATCTACATTGTAGAATTGGTAACCCTTCGTTGAGACTCATCCAAACCCTGTGTGAGCTCTTCAACGAAATTTTCTTCTTCAAAACTGATAGAATTAACACACATTAAATAAAGTTAGTTTAAAGTTCTATTTTAGCCATACATCCCCCACAACACTTTTTACGAGCGCTTAGTAAACTCCCGCTGCTGTCGCCTTAATATTGAAAAACACTTTCGTTCTTCTGCGGAAGGGGTGAAGGTGGGGGAGGGGGGCAATACATGGTTAAGTTAAAGCGTTTTCGGTGAACTCTGTTAATATTATTATTCTTTTCGCACCTATTGCACAGACCTCACCCGTAGCTTGTCGAACAGAGGCAAATAAAGTGGAGGACATTTCCCCGCCATGCCTGACAAAACCGGAAATCTTCATATTATTACTACTTACCACTTGACCAGGACACCTTTAAAACTAACAGTCTTGGAAAGATTTCTGAGAGCTTTTATAAAAAAAATTAAAAGAAATAGATTTGCAGATGCCATCTGCCACTGATGGATAAAGTAGAAAATCACCATCATCGTTACTGCATTTCGCACCCTGCATCAGGGTACAGGCCACGAACAAACACTTTCCAACTTTCCTTATCCTGACCTTATCTTGATAATATTATTCCTTGTCTTCTCACATTTTTGTACAGCATTCTCTGTGACTCCTCTCCATGTTCCATGGCCTTCCCCTTGATTTCATAACCTGTTGATTGCAATCTAACACTTTCTTTGTTGTGCAGCTGTCTGGTAATTTTAACCTGAACCCTTCGACTAAACAAACAAACAAAAAAATAAATAGCAGACCCGTTGATATGTCGATAAAACTAGCAGTGAGATTTACCCCAGCCATGTCAACAGAGGAGGCATATGTGAAAGAAGACCTCGAAACAATTATTCGCTGGATGATTCTCACACGCTTAGCGGTCTGAATTAGAAAGGGAAAAATAGAGAATGGAGCGACTAATCTTCTTTTGTAGACAGCATTATTTAATCACATTGTTACAGCTGGGGATATGGGAGACCTTGAGCGGAAGGATAATGTAACCTTTTTTTTGGGGGGACATTGATATTATGGAGAAGAGAATAACAGCAAATGGAGCTACGTAACAGTGGTCTTGTTCTCGGTGTTCTCTGAAAGATAACCCCAATCAACGCTGGTGATGCAAATTCTATGTTTTTCTTTTTTCTTTTTAATTTTTTTCCTTCGTTTTTGCCGCCATAGATGGGGCAATGCGTCAACATAATATGGCCGTAGGCACTTGCAAGCACCGCAGAACTTTTATTTTAAACCAAAAGACAGGACACGAGAGAGATGAAGAAAGTGTTACGCCATATTAATGCAAGTTGTCAAAAATGGTTTCATAATAATATACACAGGTCCAGTGGCATAGCAGGAATCGTTATGTTAGATTTCAAAGGGCATGCGTCGACAATGGTAGTCTGTGCCCAAATCCGAACAAGTGAAAATAAAATATACCAACTAGGTAAAAATCGATCTCCTAACCAGTACAATCACAGAACAAGGCAACTTTCAACAGTTCAAAACAAATAACAAAAATAATAAATATATAAAAAGTTACAACATGATGGTACAGTTAGGATATGATCAGATCAAATACTTATTAGATAAGAATTAGGTGAACAGATGGGTTTGGTTGCGCAGCGAAAAAATCCTTTTTCATACTGGAGCTCCAAAATGCTCTAAAATCTGGCTATACTCTTCTCTGTGGAGGAAAAGATTACGTGTCCACCTCAAGGGCTCCACCCGAGCTGGGATCTGGCCCAGGATCTGGCCCTGAACCTCCAAATACGTCGAAAACCGCTGCGGGTGTGGCCGTTTCATGAGGCCGGGTGCGGAGCGAGGCAAGAGTTAAACAATTTAAGTTTCCATCGTCCGAGGTGGAGTGAAGTAAAACGAATTTTCTTGTTTTCCTTCTTGTTTTTGTTGTTGTTGTTGTTGTTGTTGTTGCTGCTGCTGCTGCTGTTGTTGTTGTTTATTTGTTTGTTTGTTTGTTTGTTTGTTTGTTTATTTGTTTATTTAAAGAGAAAACTCTCCTTGTCTTTTAAAGTAACTGAACAAGGGTCCAAAATTTTACTTTCGATTTTCTCAAAACAACATTTTTCGGGATAGCCCCCTTGTCCTTAAAAGCGACCAAATGCTGTCTACTATTAGTACATGTCGTCTCATCAGCCGTGCCGCCCTATAGATAACACTGGCCATTAGGGCAAAATACTAATCCCCAAATTTTGAAATTTTTAAATGGCACTTTCTCTATCTATGGCATTGGTTGCGTGTACCCAAGAAAGGTATTGTCGTTGGTCAATATTCAGATTCTAAATGTTGAAAAAAGCGAGGTAAAATACAAAATACAAGAACAATTACTAGAGAAAACGTTGGAGAGAGAGCGAGAGAGAGAGAGAGAGAGAGAGAGAGAGAGAGAGAGAGAGAGAGAGAGAGAGAGAGAGAGAGAAAGAGACAGACAGATTGATAAAGACAAACAGACAGACAGACAGATGTATCTGTTTAATTCGTGTTTTAATGTGCTTTGCTTTGGCAAGGAGAGTTGATGATACCCCCCCCCCTCACTCCTTTTCTCCCACGGTAATAAGCCACGCAAGGTCCGGACTCCAAGGAATATGTCGACATCTAAGTCTTCTTAATTAAAAAGGGACATCCTCGTCACGATCAGAAAGGTAGGATTTGCATCTCTCGGCATTTTATACAAGGTTTCTGTTCTTTTTAAAGTCAAGATTTTTTTTTTAATTGTTGATTGTTGCAATAATACTGCAACCATCAGCTGTACAATAAAAAAAAATTAATGACAAATAAAGGACAGGACGGTGAACGATCAAAGTATTAGTGTTTTGCGTGCTAAAGGGTAGTGATTAAAGTCCAGCTTTATTAATTCTCTGAACCAAAAAATAATTCAAAAGGCAGAAAAAAACAGCTTGTATTACATTCAGGTAATACGCTGTTTAGATGCTCCGGGAAAGAAGCGAGCATCTCATCTTTGTCACAGATTTTGCTGATCACTACAAAATGACTTGCGCAGTTATGAAATATTATGTAACTTTGTTTTGTTGTATTTCTGGTCTGACGGGTCAACAGAAGTAGGTGCATGTCCAGGAAATGGATGTGATATATCAACAGAGACATAAATGTTTTTAAAAAACGGGGTGGGTGGGGTGGGGAGTGGGGTGTTGCGAACATTCGGTGGAAATTTGTTTTTATTCTTGCAGAATATATTTATTGTGTGTGTGTGTGTGTGTGTATGTGTGTATGTGTGTGTGAGTGTGAGTGTGTTTGTGTAGGTGAATAGATAGATAGATAGATGGATAGATAGATAGATAGATAGATAGATAGATAGATAGATAGATAGATAGATAGATAAATAGATAGATAGATAGAAGAAAGAGGGCATTGGATCAGACTCTGGTCTTTTCTATCAATACAAATGATATACAGGATTTATAGAGTTTTAGGATAGTAGATGAAAGCGTAAGTAACTAGGCGAAAGAAAAAAAAAGAGAAACAGTATAGAAAAAGAGGTGAGAACGGAGAAACAGAGACGGTGAGTGATAGCTAGAGGGAGAGAGAGAGAGAGAGAGAGAGAGAGAGAGAGAGAGAGAGAGAGAGAGAGAGAGAGAGAGAGAGAGAGAGAAAAGAAGAGAAGAAGAAGAAGAAGAAGAAGAAGAAGAAGAAGAAGAAGAAGAAGAAGAAGAAGAAGAAGAAGAAGAAGAAGAAGAAGAAGAAGAAGAAGAAGAAGAAGAAGAAGAAGAAGAAGAAAAAGAAGAAGTAGACAGAGATGAGAAAGAGACGAGAGATAGATAGAGAGAGAAAGAGAGAGAGAGAGAGAGAGAGAGAGAGAGAGAGAGAGAGAGAGGGAGAGAGAGAGAAGAAGAAGAAGAAGAAGAAATAAGAGAGAGAGACAGAGAGAACAAGAGAGAGGAAATTGAAGGACATTTAGAAAACGTTTCCTCCAAGTTTTTAAAAACATTTTTCAACATCCGACATAACCTACCCTGGTAACCTCGAGGTATTCACCGATTACAAGTCGGTAGAGCCTCCTCAACAACTGGCGGGCTCACTCAGAGGTTTTGATAAAGGTACTCACTCTTCTTTCATAAAGAAGACGGTTACTGTTATAACAAATAAACAACCAACACTTTATCCACACGACGAGACTGCCTCACAGAGCTGCGGCGCTGTCCTTCTCTCTGTCCTGTTTCGCTCACGTTGTGAGAGCGTTCGCCAGAGACTCACGATATAACCAACATCCCACCAGCACGTCCTCCCCCCCCCCCCCCCAAACGCTTCACGGGGCCTCTGTCACCCACGCTCGGCCACTCACTGGCATCGATCTCTGGAACTGCGACTTGTCCAACTACGAGGACTTAGACGAAGAGAGTTATATTTGTAGAAGAGGTTTTACGGCGCTCGCAACTGCATAAGGTCATACGAGCGCCCGAAGATTAGAGGTGTTACAAGAGTAACAAACATAAAAAAGAAGAAGGGGAGATACGGACGATAGATCTTTGATAGGAAAGAAGAAGCAAACCACACCAGAGCACCCGCCAACCACCCACGCGAAGAGAGTGTAGTATTTTGATCAACTGATTTACTCGGTAGCTGGGTAGTTGGCTGGTGGTGGTCTGGTGTAGTTTGCTCCTTCTTTCCTATTAAAATTAAACATCTGTCGACCTCATCTCTCCTCCCCATTTTGTTTTCTTTTTCTGTCTAGTAACACCTCTGAACTTTGGCACTTCTATGTCCTATTCGTGCTGCAAGTGCGGCAAAACATATGCTTAATTTTAAACGTACGGGTACTCAGTAATTATTTACCAGCAAGACTGCTTATTCATCTATCCAGTTTAGCTTTCTAGATTTCCCCGAGTATTTATCTATTTTCATTTGTCTATCTATTTGGAAATTTGGCAATCAACCAAATTCTTTTATGTGCACCTTTTGTTAATTAGTGTTGGCCATATAATCTATAACTAGATCAATCTCTTTTGATACATGTATCAGTACGGCTGCTTATCAATTCAGTGACTATAAAAATATAGACTGCCATACTACACTATTGTGGATATTATGTAAAGGTGTCGTGTGTTTATTTATCTATCTATCTATCTATCTATCTATCTATCTATCTATCTATCTATCTATCTATCTATCTATCTATCTATCTATCGATATATCTATCTATCTATCGATATATCTGTCCGTCTGTCTGTCTGTCTTTCTGTCTATCTATCTATTAAACACAAGAACTATTCACAAATGCAGTTTTGAGATGCTTTTGTCTGAGAGAAGAGGCTGCATATTAAAAATGTAAATGTCACACATCTTCAAGAACTCAAGTATTTCCTCTTTTATTTGAAGTGGTCTTCATTCACTGTCTATGACCTTCTATCCTTCGAGGCGTAATGCACAGGTAACCAATGGAAATAAGAAGGTGAATATTATATCAAACAAAAACTTTCAAGCCAACTACCCCCACATCCACACCCACACCCACGCCGACAAACACACACACACACACACACACACACACACACACACACACACACACACACACAAGTACTCACACAAATACAAACACACACAGACACATTCACTTACACACATATACACACAAAAACAGACACACAGACACACATACGCTCAAGCACAAACATACAGAGCTATTCGCATAAAACACAATTTAAAAGGAGTTCGTTTTATAGTAAACTAGCCTGCGTACCCGAAATAATGTTTTCTAGACAAAAATTAATATTGCAGTGTAAATAAAAATTGAAATACTGCATTAATTTAAACAGTTATTTGATTAAAACAGGAATGGTTCTATTCTATACCTGAGAAAAAAAATGAATTTTCAAAAGTGAAACTCACCTAAGATTGATGTATATAGTCCTGGTTTGCCTGTTGGGTGCCAAGATGTGAACAGCATCTTTATCTCCAATTCGAGATATGGCGACTTACAACATTCCATTTGAAAATACTGTTCTTGTGAGATCTCTAAGCCAACTGTACGAAGAGACTCCCCTAAGCTTTATTAATTGCAATGGCAAAGCAAGGTCTGAGGGGAAATTGTTTTGGTTGGAATATAAAAGGTAGTCCACTATCTTTTGGTTGAAGTATAATTCGAGGAATCCAGTGTTTTTCATGCTTGTATGGTCCAGAAAAAAATTCAACCCCGACGACGTTTCGCTTGGCTTGTTACAACACATCTTGTACAATTCATTAATTTTGGTGAGTTAAGAGATCGGAGGACCATTACGGGCGTACCAGTCTTTAATTTCAGAAGGCCGGCCAATTTAATGGAGGAATTCCTCAGGATAGTGGGTTGCATCGTCCTCGTTGAGTGCAGCATTGTGTGGCGTCGGTGGCCTAGTGGATAGGCTACCGGACTCGTAACGAGGGTTCGAGCGTGGGCCCAACGTTGTGCCCTTGGGAAAGGCACTTTACATGAATTTTCCTCACTTCACCCAGGCCATAGACAGCGAAAGATCTTGTCAGTATTTTAGTATTTTAGCGCCTATAAATGGCTGTTTGCACTGTATGCTTCCCAGGAAGTTGAGCTTGTTTTAGAATGCTTTCAGGTCTGCTTGGGTAATAGTATAGATTGTGAAGCGCATAGAGCTTGCTGTTGAGCGGGGATTTGCGCTATACAAATGCTAGCTATTATCATTATTATTTATAGACTGATAGACTTTGGGTGTAGACGACATCATGTCAATGAGTTTGTTGTTAATTGTTTTAGACTGTTTCATTTAAAAGAGATAGTACGCTTAGCCCCATGTGTCATTCGTTCAATGGCTCGCCGTTTAGGTGACATAGTGATTTTATTCTCGTCTAGATCTAGATAGATCTTACTAAAACACACACACCTGACATAATTCTAATGTCTTTGCCTCTTCGCCACAGGGCCACAGCACAGGCTCTAAATTAAAATCTATCACAGACTTAGCCACAGCACAGATGCCCGTCATAATCAGACCTGCCGTTTGGTGGCATATTATCTCTAGATCTAGACCTAAATCTGTCATAAAGATACATCTTCTAAGTCTAACTACCACAGAAAAGTAACTCTCTGTAAGCGATCCGCAACATCTCAACTGTTGGCCCCGAAGATTTGTTTATTTCCGGGAGAAGAGCATTTTTTAAATTTTTTGGTTATATAATGGAAAACGAAATATGTCTTGAACATATGCATTGAAATGACGAACGGGAAAGTCGTAAACGGCCGACTGCGTTTTCTATTTTTCTAACATTTTTAGGCGAATGCAAGCACTTACTGAATTGATAGAAACTTAACTTGGTCTTTGAACGACATTCAGTAATTTATTCATGGTTCTACGTTCCGTAGTTTTTTCAGCTTCAGAAAACAACCACCCATATGTACGCAATTATATATAGGTAGATATGGCTATCAAAATGATTTGTCATAGATAAGAAGAGCAAATTATTACAGAAGTTGTAGTAACATTGACAGCTAATACTACTAGGGATAACATTTTACACGAACAATGTTGATAGCGTCAAACGATATTTGGAAGGACACTGTCTTCAAGCGCCCGTTTCGACGAAGAAAAAACTTAACGTATGAATAAAGCCATTCAGAAGATTCAGAGCAAAGGTTTTAGAATGCTGTGGCATTCGCACAAAGACAAAGCTGAGAGTTTACAAAGCTGTGGTCCTCCCAACCCTGTTGTTCGGTGCAAAGACCGACCTGCTTAAGGTTCCAAAACCATGCAAAGAAGCTTAATCCTCTCTACAGGAAATAACTCAGGGGAATTCATGGCCTTCAAAGGGACTAAATGCCAGACACAGAAGTTCTCAAAAGGACAAATGCCGAGAGCGGTTTATAAGGTTAAAAGTACTAAACTTCGCCTGGCTGGCCACGTAAGAATGGCTGATTTCAGAATTCCAAAAGCAGTGTTCTTTTCTGAACTGTCTTCAGGGAAGCATGAGGCTGGCGCACCAAAATAAAAGCGCCACAGGACCCCCTAAAATGACCTTGGAGGACTTTAACATAAATCCTTCGACATGGGAGAGCCTTAAAATTGCTCCTCCCAGACCCAGCTTGGGAGCAGTAGGCACAGAGGGCAGCAAAATCATCTTCTCTGGGCCGGCCATATGGTAAGAAAGCCTGATTTCAGAATCCCATATTATGCAGTATTCTCTTATGAGCTGTCCTCGTGGACGCCGTAAAGTTGTCGCACCTAAATGCGCTAACAAGGAGCCCTGAAAACGTCTCCCAAGGACTTCAACATAATAATTACTTCGACATGGGAGAATCTAGCTTCAGACAGATCAACTTGGGCGGCAAATCTTAAAATGAAACTTCACGAATAAAGAATGCTGAAGCCACAAGCTGAGGACACCCACGAACGAAAATGAAATTTGTAAGTTAGAATTGGTATATTCGGCCAAAGCCGAAGCCATAAGTAAACTTATCTCTTTAGCGTAGGAAATATTCTCCACTGCAGATGCAGTGGTCAAGGCCATACGTTGCCAGACGAACGGCAATGATCATAATATGCTTTACTTTTAATCTACGTTTAGTTAAATATGACATTTTGATATGAACATGATATTCGATTTTACCAAGTTACCGAAACGAAAGGTTGTCTAGTAAGAGAATTACAAGAAACAATCGATTCTAGGGACACTCAGTACTGCACCATAACCCTTAAAACAGGCCTTCAAAATCATATTCCAGAGACAAAGGACATTTTCATTTTGGTCAAACCAGTGAGGCATTGAAATCAAACACTCATGAATTTACTTCACATTTTCCATAAGAATACTTTGTAAAATATCTGCGTACCAATTGTTATCAGATAAGCTGAAGAACAAAACTTAAATAAATTGCTAAGTTTGCGGTACAAGAATTGAACGTAACTGATGACAATGCCTGGAATTGTTAAAGATTTACACTCCATTTCTAGTAAAAGAATACCCCCCCCCCCCTTCCACCTACACACATTGACACTGATTTTTAAAAAACCATTTACAGGGAGAAATAAAAACATAGATAGGCATATGCATTAGAGTCCAGTGACTACTTTCAGCGCCTGTCGACGTCAGGTTCGTGGGTGGATTTTTTAACTGATTCATGAAATAAAATAAATGTGTATCTCTGTAAACAGGATGCTCTCATTCTTTTGAAATATGTTACGTAATATAAGGTAAACGTCTGACTAGTGTTTTACAAAGAATTTTTTTAACTTTCTTTTTCGAAGAAGGGAGGCGTAATTGTTGAGCCCAGAATTCATCTTCAGTGTCTTTATTTTACTTTTTTTGAAATTGCTGTTTGTATGATAATTCGTTCTTCCCCCCCC
>NW_004797882.1:50611-53040 GCF_000002075.1 Aplysia californica | reverse complement strand
ACACACACACACACACACACACACACACACACACACACACACACATGCACATTAACAAACCTCATATTTCGTGCTCCCTTTCCCCACACAAACATGTGACATCCCTTTCAACCATCTCTCGCATTTCTTCACGTGCATAAAACTAGAATGGCTCGAGTTGAAGTTTCTTTTTTTAAAAACATTCTCCCTTTCCCCGTGTCGTGATGATATCCGATACAAGACAAATTGACAGGAAACGTAGATTGAATTTTATTCAACTTCCTGTCAACAGCCAGGGCATACATTTTTAAAATTTGTAAGTGATGTAACTAACGCAGGCTTTGCCTTCTTAGCGGTTCTTCATAAGATCAATGATAAACTAATTTTGCTGCGTTTTTATAGCAGTAAGTGGGTCTGCTCAAACTGCGTTTTTTTTTGTGTTTTGTTTATCGCAGTTTCTCCTGTATCGTTACAAAAACTGCGCTTTCAGCACATAAATGAGATTTCTAAGTCAAAAAAATATATAGAATTATATCAGACTTGATTTGTATGTGGTTATGAAAACTCTCCATAGATAATATATACGCTATTATTATTGTAAATGTAAAAAGCAGGGATGAACTTTAAAAAGCGTATCAAAGAAGTAGCTGCTTTTCACGGACTGCGCTGGCGCCTTCGTTTGTGTTGAAAAGAAGAATATTGTCAATACACAGCGACTAGGTGGAGGTGGAAAGGCGGGTTGGGGGAATGAGGGTGGGGTGGGGTAGGGCAACGTAACGAGTGGTTGTTATTGTTGTTGTTGTTGTTCTTGTTCTTGTTATAACGATCATAAGAAGCTGACACAAGTTTTTAAAGAGACTGTTTGAAAATACTACCAGCGCTGTTCCAAACCTTTTGAGAGTCTTTTTAAAAATTTATTGTCTGAATTTGATCTGTAAGTTAGTGTAAGTTGCAAAAATGCACGACAAAGACATTGAGTAGATATACCGTGATCAATAGCATCAGTTCGCGGTATTCGCTCAACACAGTCGCTGTTCCCCGATCCTCAGCAGTGGACTGTCACTAGGTCCAGTTAAAGAAGAGTAGATAAAGAAGAAAAGGATGGGATATTGTGAAATGAACTTTTGCAATTTTTGAAGAGACCTCTTCTTTCATATTTGTACTTGTATAAGATGAAGATTTTAAAAAAACCGCACCATTTTTCGAAATTCTAATCACTCGCTTTTCTGTTTCCGCATACACAAATGTTGGGTCCCTATTGTATCTTTCTGTATTGTACCACCACTTATCTTTCTACTTTATAAGATTATGTGTCCTTTTGTATGCGAATGTTTTCGTAAAACCGGTGTATCTGTCGATCTGTAAATCTATTACATGTGCAGCTCTCCGCCACATTTCTCTGTTAAATCCCATTGCTTGCATGGCTCAACCGCACTGATTTGTCCATCCTTTTGACGTTTACAGTCCTAGTTTTCATTGCTTTCCGCTGCCTTGCTTTGGTTCTTTTCATCTGATCTCATTGGCCGTCTCGCATCATCGAGGCAAGCTATGAGTCCTGCTGGTTTCCGTGTTGCTATTGCAAAGTTCTTCTATAACTGTATCTCTTGCTTTTGGGCTTTTGTCCCTATCCTGGTTTGTGAATTTCACCTTTTGTTTGAATTTTTTGCATTATTCGACACGATATTATATTTTCTTTTCTCTGTCTGGCTTTTCTAGATCTCTTCTTAAAGGTCTATTTCGTAAAACAACATTTCTGGCCGCTGTGCATTACCTTGGGCAGATTATGGATGCTGTAAACTATTTCTTTTTTGCTCAACTTATGACTAGATACAACAATAGAAAATTGCCTTTGTATTTCCTAAAATACACCGCTTCTCGCTGATTTTCCAAAGAACTCTTTTTTTCCTGTCTAAGTAATAATAAATTTCCCAACATTTAGTAACAGCAAAGGAAGAGAAATCTCAAACTGAAAGACTACTTTTCAACACGCCTTCCAATCTTGTCCAGGCGTTGGTAATTGGACGAATGGTAATAAATAAATCACGAGGGGCCACAGATGCTGGAAAAGGAACAGACTGTGCAAGGGGTGAGCATGGGAAACGTTACGAGTGATCCTAGCAGACGCAGGATTTGTTTTATGTAAAATGTTTGTTTGTTTGTGTGGTTGCGTTAGAGCGAAGAACATCAGCAGTACAACGGACAATTTGGTCAAGTTCAAAATGCAGTCTCTTTAACACCTGCACGATAAAGGGCACTTGTCGTTTAAGAAGATCCCCCCCACTAAAACTAAAACAAAAACAAAAACAAAAGCAAACAAACAAACAAAAAACAAAAAAACCCCAAAAAACTAAGACTACTGACAAATGTTATGGGGACAGTAAGAACATGAGAGCATACGTACAACACCATCCAAACGCACAAAGAAGGAGGACATAGAATATGTATGGGAA
>NW_004797882.1:45684-50069 GCF_000002075.1 Aplysia californica | reverse complement strand
TACTACTATTATTATCATTATTGTTGTTATTGTTATTGTTATTGTTATTGTTATTGTTATTATCCTCAGTCTTAAAAATGGTCCAGGCACGCCGTCAACTCAGTTGATATCACGCTGTGCTATGGTGCAGATGACCTTAGATCGAATCCTCAGAGAAGCATTCTTGAATTCGGGTTGTTTGGAGAGTTTTCAAGACTCTTCCCGTTACTTTGTGCGGTTTTATCGGAGATGGACGCCCAATTCGGAGGTCCAACTCTTACATATCCTCCCAGGTTTGAAAAAGGCGTTAAACCATTATACTTATAAACCAGTAAAAATCAGAATAGTCCCTCAGACAAACAGAGCACCAAACTTCAATTTATTATTTTCTAAACAGATAACTTTAACTTTCTGAAGCCGACACATAATGTCCTATCAGCAGTAGATCTTCGGACATTTCGAAATATTATATACAAATCAGAAACAAAAATGTCTTATTTTATAATATACACGCTAGCTGTTGCCTACATCTTAGAATTTCATATAAAGAATACTGAATTGAAAAATAATATGTATAAACAACGAACTCCTGCTTCTTTTTTTTAATGGCCCCAAAACAACGCGTCTTCAAACGTTGTCAACTGACCAGAATGCGCACCCTCAAAGAATAGAATAACAAAAATTCTGCTTTGTGATAATTTATGGTCCCTAAACAAGGCACTAGAAAGCAAATCAAATATGCAAAATGAAGTGTCTCTGCAAAAACTATCAATGTCACCAGAAAAGACCGCATAAGGAACGATACCATACGCCTACTAACGGAGTACCCACCAGTAAAAAATGTGAGGCAGCGTTTTGAAATCAGGCGCTCGTCAATTATTTTTTGGGGGTAATTGGAGTTATTGGTATCATCTTATAACTTGTTCATAAGTCTTGCTTTGAATGAAAAAAATGTCCCTTTATCTTGAATACAAGTTAACATATTTACGATTGAAAGAGGTAGGGGTTGCTTGGTCTCAGGGTTAAAATTAGTGAGAAAGAAGCCGCTAAAGATGAGTTATTTCTTTTGCTTAACCGTCCGTGGAAACTGAAAATATACATTGTCTGTGCCTTTAATCAACATTTTTCAGTAAAATCCACACAGAAATGTGTTCTTTAAGTGGCATGAGGGGTGTTGGCCAAAAAACGAAATTTCGATAAAAATTCAAAAACCTGCTGGAAAATGCCAGTTTCTTCACTTTGCTTATTTTGGCGAGCACCTGATTTCACCACGCTGCCTCACAAACTTCATTTAGGGTCAAAGAGTCAAATGGTTCGGACATCTAACCAGAATGCCCCTGAAAGAACTAGCGGCAAGAGCTTACCACACCTGTGAATCCGGCTTCAAATCAAGAGGAAGTCCAAAAGAATCTGGTTGGATAGGGTTAAAAAGATCCTGGAACGATATAACATATCTACCGCAGAGGTGACTCACTTAGCACAGGATCGAAACATACACCTCCCTTCGACATCCTAAGAATACCAGAGGAGGGGAAAGGTAAAGTAAAGATAGATCATTTATGTTTAAAAAGCCACTCGGACCGAAGAGGTTCACATACAGGGTGATCCTAAAATATTTAAAACTTATTTTGTAAATATCTTCCTCCATACCGAAGTTTTGCATTTCAGATTTGAACATAACGTTTGGAAGCCAAAAGGAATTTGTCTGATATGCATTTTAGATAAGTCCATTGAATGGTTTTGCTCTATATAGCGCATTAAAAAAAACAACCCATTTTTAACCTTGTCGACATTTTCATAGCATGACGCACCAGTTCGCATTAGGCCTACCACTAAAAGTTGCAACAGTCGCGCCATATTGCAAGCTATAGAAGTCTAACAAGTCAACAGAAATCTGCAGATATTATTTTCCCAAATTGTGTTAGCCTGCAGAGATCATGGCTACGTTTAGTAAAGAGCACAGACCATTTTGTATTTAACATTACCTCTCCAAATAACTTTCCATCCCTAACATTTCGTAAGTTCTGCGCACGGCATGGAGAGAATGCTTAGGTGCCCTCAAGACCTTTTGGCGTATTGAGTACAGAAGTTCCGTTAGTTTGGATCTATAGCGAATCAGAACTAAAAAGTTCTTTAAAAAATGACCACTTCAGGTCGAAAACGTCACCAGAGTGCAGATTTCAGTAGCCGAGTCCCATGAGACGTCTGTCCTTAGACGATCTGCAGCTAGGACTTTCCTACACATCAACGGTCTGCATTCTCATGGCAGATCTTAACCTACGACTATACCATGTCCATCTTCGATAGGCCGAGATGACATGGATCAGAGCATGGCAATGTGTTCATGATTCCTCGATTGTCTTGTAAAGAGGGATCATTTCCTCGATGACATTTGGTTTAGTGCAAAGCCCATTTTCACCCTGCAGGATATGTTAACTCCAAAAATGCTTTCTATTGGGCACCCCACTCTATTGTCTCAAGAAGCCACTTCTTAGTGAACATGTACAGTGTAAGTGGCTTTAAAAACTCATGGTTTACAGGTTCTTGTGTTAGGGCACCACTGAACATTTCGAACGGCGCGTTAAAATGTGTCGAGTCCAAAGGCGGGAATGTGGGGCACTGCTTCCAGGAATTTCAGAATGAAATCATTAGGTTTTTAAAACTCTGTAAAAGAAATTAAATATTGTTTAAATGTCACTGGGATGGAAAATTTATGTCAAAGAGAAAATAACGAAAAAGGTCAAATAATCTTTTCACGACTTCCTTTAAAAGATTTTTAAACATTGGTGAACTTTGCGGTTTTTTGGTGCTTTTTTCTTTTAGGCGTTTCCGTTTTCAAAACACGTTTCTTCTCCGTGGATTTTATATCAAACAAATTCCTTTTGAATGAATTATGTCTGTTCCAAATTACAGCATTATAGAACAATTTTTCCGCGAGATATTCAGAAAAAAAGTTGTAACGTTTTTGTTTTGTTTTTATCACCCTATACATGCAAATCAGCGTTTTCTTGTGGTTTGTAAGTGTGGCCTAATTGTGCAGTGGCAGAGAGTAATTTAAACATCAATCTGTCAGACAGCCGTCCAGGACACTCTGTATAAAAAGTAAAGATAAACACGAACACTAGCCTGAAGCTTAATGGAAAGCTGCACATATACAGCTTGGCTTGCAACAAAACTCCCGTCCCAGATTTTTTCCGCGATCGCATAGCTTAATAAAAAGTACGCGAGGCATATAGCTGAAAGAATAGAGAAAAAGAAACCAAAAAAACTTGTGTCCAAGTAAGAAACATCTCATCATCTTCAGGGCCACACTGAGCTGAGTCGTGTAGGTTTTTTTTTTTTTATTTCAGTAAGAATTTTGCGGCGCTTGCAACATAACAAGGTCATATAGGTGCCGAAGATTACAATTCAGTGCTACAAGGTAGTCATAAATACGAAAAGGAAAGATAAAGACAATGGCTGTCTGGCAGGAAAAAAGTATCAATCCACACCAGAGCACCCATCAACCACCCACGAGCTGAGTTATTTCTAGATTGGAAGGTGGTAAGTAAGAAGTAGAAATGGACGAAAGAAGGAATAATGAGAAATGATGCTTGCATGCCGGATCATGTATCAGAATGTAATTTGGAGCCAGTGTATTTACTCGGCACTAAGACGAGTAACGTAAGATGGTAGAAGTAGAAAATCACAAACAGAATATTAAGACCAACAGAAGCATACAGATCTACCTACACACAGACGAGCATAGGGAGAGAGGGAGAGAGAGAGAGAGAGAGAGAGAGAGAGAGAGAGAGAGAGAGAGAGAGAGAGAGAGAGAGAGAGAGAGAGGGTGGGATGGGATAGACAGATATAATACTATATTGTAGAGACAGCTGGGTATTTGTGTGAGTGTGCATCTTTGTATGTCTGTAATTTTGCTTTGTAAGGGTAAGAGGGGGGGGGGGGGTGTGACGAGAACAGAACCGCTTAATTCCTGCCGTGTGTGTCTTTTAAATTCATTTTCTCTTACACAAGTCGTCTTATTCTTGAATTGGCAGTGATTTTAGCCATTTCTCTCGGATTCAATAAAAACAAAAGTTTCTATTCCCTAATTAGACACATTTTAAAAATGTTGATTGCCCCATGATAAATTTTGCAACAATAAACAACCAGTTTCCTTTCAAAGGAAATAAAAGAGAATTCCAATCACCGCTTTATGTCACACCATGTTCAGAACAGCTTTGAACATTGTTTTAATTAAATTAACATTTCAGTATTTCATAATTTTTGGATTTCTTCGATTCAGGTATGATTTTTAATAATAAGAAGTAAGGTATCGTGTATTTTGGGAAATACAGAATTCATTTAATAAATTGAAAGCAGATACGATTAATTACGCCCCACATCTCTCCTGTGTTTGTTAACCG
>NW_004797882.1:37228-42587 GCF_000002075.1 Aplysia californica | reverse complement strand
CAAACACTTTATTTAAGATTTGCGTGATCCCAACATGCACCAGCGGTCACCCTAGAAATGCAGGCCCTATAGACGATTTACTGACACAAGTGGAGCGGACAAGAGTTGCCAACACAGACCGCTGATGTGGTTACCTCTCTGGACTGTCACTCGCAGCTGTGAGAAGCACGTCCCTTGAGGGGTCCAAAAGGGAAAGGCCAGTTTCTGAGGGAGAAAGTGGGACACATTTTTTGTTTCATAGACAAACCTCGTGATGATCAAATTTTGGGAAGAAAATTTTTACTTTTTAAAAAACTTTTATCCCCCGCTTATACCCTTCTGGGTGTCGCGAGAAGAAAGAGCCGTCTCTCTGTCGTCAGCCGGAGAGCTTGGGTCAGGGGGATGCCGTGGGTGGTTAATGTTTCCCTGACTCCATCTATCCAGGTCTTTCTCGGTCGCCCTCCAGCCTTGTTGCCATCGAATTTTTTTATTTAGGCACGTTGTGTTGGATGGTGTGCTGGTAATCATAGGAAATGTCCGAACCATTAATTATTTTAATTCTTTGGTGTTGGATGTGATGCGTGACATCATTTGTGCCCACCATTTCTCGGATTACTGAGTTTCTAATTTTGTCCCGCCTGGTCTTGTTTACTGCTTTTCTAAGGCATCGCATTTCACATATTGTAATTCTTTGCTCTAAATGTTTTGTTCATGGTCCATGTAAGGCATTGATAAGTGAGTGTTAGGGTGAATACGGTGTAGATCATTTTGAGATTTGAGGGAAGAAAATAACAAAATCATAATCAAGTGCTATATCTGCGACAGACATCGGCTATCATGGTTCTCCTTTCATTCCTTTGCTCGGATATTCTTGGAAGAAGTTTCATTTTCCTGATCTGTCCCCGTCACCCGTTCTGTTTAAGCTCTCTAAGTTTAAGTTGCTTTGGGTCCATTCCTTCTTAGTTTGCCTTCGATTTTATCAGCGAGGACGGGATGTTCAAGAATTGTAGTAAGTCTATTCAGGTGTTCTTGTAATTGCATTTTCGTGCGTGCGTGCGTGCGTTGTGTGTGTGTGTGTGTGTGTGTGTGTGTGTGTGTGTGTGTGTGTGTGTGTGCGTGTGCGCGCTCGTGACTAAAGAATCGGTTGGGAACAGTTTAACTTGTCAAGAATCAAGTTTTGACAGAAAAGTATGAAGCTCTGGAGAGCATTTGGGGGTGGGGGGGTGAGTGTGGGGAAGAATCTACCGCTCTTCATCAATTTTATTTCTTCATCTTCGAGTTTCAACTCTGATACAGACATCGATAATAAAAATTAGACACATTTTTCCTTGCATGGATGCTTTGAAAAGACAACTGCTTTATCCAAGGCTACACATGTCAACCGTCTGCTGAAGTTCTTCAATTAAGTCTTATTCTATCTATCTATGTGTCTTCTGTTTTTCTGTCGCTAGTATGAGCAAGACACCATAGACCTTTATGTTGATTTTCGTATTTTTGAACAGCATTTGCCAATCCCTGTTTGTTTTAATAAGTGCCCCCACCCCCTTTTTTCAGCACTAATTCATTTACCGTTGTTTTTTATTCATTCCATGAAGTTCTCAACAGTGTTATTAAAACTGACGCTTCTGTCTTGTTAATGTCTTTAGTAATTGTCCTGCATTCGTAACCGTAGAGAAAATCCTAGCACAAAAGCTTTTAAAACTATTTATTTATTTATTCGTTTATTTATTTATTTATTTATTCATTTTTTTATTTATCTATTTATTTATGTATTTATAATTTCATTTATAAGTCGCTTACAACACCTTGTGGTGCTCACAGGCACACCCATCACCCCTTTCCTACCAGGGTAATTACTAGCTGGAGGAAAACCCTTAGTTTTCAATACAACGATGGAGAAATAACAGATCTGAAGAATCGTTGTGATCATGACAATATGAAATATTAAACGGGATCTGTGAAAACAAAACCAAATAAGTAGTAAAGCTTAGCTTTACAAAATTAGCCTGTGTGCTTTCCATAAGAAAAATCTCTACTGACAGACTGATTGTTTGGTCTCCATTATCTCGATTATGTGGGTGGTTAGTCATTAGTCACTGGTTGGGCCTTATTGCTCCTCAGCACGTATTCTTAAGAACTGTGTGATACAGAACATTGACTCTTAATGCTCTTAGTCTTCGTAAACAGTGTTCCGGATCAACTGGTGCATGGCATAGCTCAGATATAATTCATTATCAAAACATAAACCTACAAAACCCCATGGTATCAATCGTATTCATTGTCAAACTGTATGTTAATTGCAAGGAACATTCATTTTTTCAGTTTGGTTTTTATTTCATGCAAAAAGATCAGATAAAAGCGGGAAGATTGTGATGCTGAAATATCGGATGAAAAAACTGGCGGCGTACAAACAAACGTGTAAAGCCTTCAGTATTCTAACATCGGGTGCCCTTTGTGGGAGGGATCGGGTCTGGTCGGGTCGGTTCGGGTCGACCACCCGACTCAAGCCCTGAAAACGCGTTTGTTTTTTGAGGCGACGTGTGGGGCGATCGGTTTATGCCACGATAGCCGCTTTGCGTTCTCAAAGTGGCTAGCGAACCGATCCGATTATACCGATCGTGCCAATGGGCACTGGGTATAAGAGTTGATGGTTGGACGATTCAAGGTCTGTGTCAAGCCGGTTGTTGACACCCGTCGTCCAGGGTGTGTGCAGAGAGGAGACAGGTCACTTCCGGAATCTCGGAGACAACTGGACTCTTCCTCTGTGTTGAGATCTTCGGAAGTGTCCTGGGTTGTACACTCGAATTTTGACATCTGAACAACAATGACAGCTGGCGGAAATAGCCCCACTTGGTCAGATTTCGCCTTAAGAAATAAATGGTACTAGATCTAAGTCTTCAATTTCCGAACTTTTTAGAGAATGGATCACTGATAATGAGAAAACGCCGTCATAAAAGGGTGGGCTGACTATTGTTTGGTGCCTCTTGGCAATAAGTATTGATTGTTAAGGTGTTTGAGAAAAGTATCATTCGATCTCTCTTGATCTCAGGGGTCTTTGAGAAAATAAAAATGAGGGAAGGGTCAACAGCAAACAGCTTTGTAATATCTAGGCGTGAATAATTTATTTTTTTTAAACAGAAAGGTATTTAACTATGACTCCCAATTTACTGATTGTCCAAATAAGGAAAAAGCTAATATTAAGATTGTGAATTTTAATGATCTTCATCTCGTTTGACATAACTCAGATAATTGTGAAGGTTGTAACGACCAATCCCCGACTGAGCAAGATACACAATTCAAGCAGAATGTCGCAAATATCGCGAGAAATACATTCCTATTGGGTAATCGAACTACCACATCTTGTGAGCAACGGCAAAATAATATCCTAATCGTTACACCAAAGAAGCTGATACCGACTGATGTAATTGTCTGTTCCTTGTTTGGAGCAAATGGTTTTTCTCATGTGATTACATGATTAATCAAATTACTTTTTTTATACGTCTATTCGTTCTAGTTAAGAAGAGAAAAATAGGCACAATAACGATAAAGTGTTTTGGTAAAGGAGTAAGCAATACTACAAACAGAAATAAAGCTCAGATGACACTCCCAATACAATGTCATATTATTTTATTATTCTGCACTGGGGAACGCTTTTACTGGGACTATTAACACATTTTTAAAATATACCAAACAGTCTTTGTGAACAACTGAGTAGCTCGTTTCTCATTCTTTTGTTGTTGTTGTTGTTGTTGTTGTTGTTGTTGTTGTTGTTGTTGTTGTTGTTGTTGTTGTTGTTGTTGTTGTTGTTGTTGTTTATATTTGTTCGGCCGGGCCTCTTTTGCTTTTTGGGTTTGTTTTTGTATTGGTGTCTATTAAATATTCTTTGCTTTTGTTTTTTTCTGGGGGTGGGGGGGGGGAGATGTTTTATTTTGTTTTGTTTTGTTCTTTGCAAAAGAGACATTGATGGTATTCGAAGATGGTAGTTTCTCAGTGGTAACGGTGGTGGTCGTGTGATGGCGATGAGTGACTAAGCTCGTTTTTTAATCTCTTTTACAACCAAATCTTGATGTTCTTTGTGTTTCCATCACCAGTTCGAAAAGTGTAATTCCATGACTTAAAACTCCAGATAAAAAAAATAACCACAAAACTTACAAACATTCCGACATCCTATCCTTTCTTCTCAACATTTATGGCATTATCGAAGATTCAGTTTGTATCGTTGCGATCCACCCTTCATTAAAAAAATTCATAGCCATAACAACAGATTATTGCGTGGATTCAAGTTATAAAATCCTCACAAAAACTAAAACCTCGGTGAAATCCAAGACGAATACAATACATAATTTAAAAGGCCATATTACTGTCTGTGTTTCTCTTTGTTCTGAATATTGATTGAGGAAATAAGGTCAGTTAACAGAAAAGCAGGGTCGCAGAATAGAGGGTTGTTTAGCCTCTCTTTGTCACACGCACATGAACCATCAGACTGAGGCAGGTTAGTTGACAAGACGTGGAGACATAGTCTGCTTTCACATGATTTTATGTAACTCAGACTCTCCAGATACCATCAGTTACATAAAGCAGAGCGCTGTAGACTTTTTCCAATGTTGGTGCATGCCTCGTCCCTGAGTATGCTCATGTTTAACGCGATCAGCGAAATTTTGAAAACATTAAATTCTTTTTAAACGTTAAAAGATGGAGGTGTTTTTATGCCTTCCATGGAAACAATTTGGATCATTTAGAGGGTGTTCTTCCGTGAAATACAACGTTTCAGCAGAAAGACCGAGATACTCGATCAAAATTCCTCCCCACTTAGAAATCGAACTTTAACTTGGTTCTCCTGCTGGCTACAAAGAAGCACCTTGTCGTTACACCACAGGCGCGCCTGTACAAAAAAAACAAACAAACAAACGAACAAACAAACAAAAACAAAAACAAGGACAAAACAAAAAAGCTTTAAAGTAATATTGTGTTTGCGTTACTAATGGAAACTCTCCTATCGTTATTTAGAAAATCAAAAAGGATTTTTTTTTAAATCTCACATTTGTGAAGAGCTGAATGCTGTCAGCACGTCTAATCAAAATATCAAAATTTAAAAAAGGCTAGGATTGTTTTAAAACCTATTATATAAGTCACAAAAAAAGTAAGCATTTCGAATGGGTTAAATAAGCACCAGCAACAAAAGAGACAATGGATCCACCAGCAGTTTGGTACAATATCTCGTATCCTTAGCGGTAACTGCCACGGGATGGGACTCGACAGAAAGAGACTATTGTTCTTTGTACTTAGATTTATGGATTTATGCAATGCGCCTAGGCATGTGTGCACATTGTGCTATAAAATGATTTCCCTTACTTTTATTATTATAATTATTATTATTATT
>NW_004797882.1:35739-36751 GCF_000002075.1 Aplysia californica | reverse complement strand
AATTTTAATTATTATTATCATCATCATTATCATCACCATCGTCATCATCATCATTGTTATCATCATCATCATTATTCTTTCTTACTATAATTACCATCCCAGCCCCCCTCTTAGGCTACACACTTTTTAATACAAAAGGACAATGAGAGCGATAACAAGTCCCAGAGGAGGACAGCTGAATGATGAAAAGTTCCTGCACGACGGTGTTGGCATGGAAAGGTCAAATTTAAAAAAATACCCGGTATCTTAATGTAAGAAACGGAGTTCAAAGGAAATGGTTTGATTGAAATGTACTGTTGGGAACAGTCAACGAAGAACAGCCCAATAGTCAACGTTGTATGGAACGTAAACTTTTAACCGCGCTACAAAAAAAAAGGTGTTTTGTTGTTGTTGTTGTTGTTGGTGGTGGTGGTGGTGATGGTGGTGGTTGTGTTGTTATTGTTATTTTGGTTGCTTGTTGTTGTTGTTGTTGTTTGTTTGTTTTTGTTTTTTTGGGGGGGTTAAGTTTAGTCTAGTGAGTTAAAACTTAAAGAGCTAAAAGTACTTTCTAATTCGCCTGTCCTCGTTCAGACCAATTTCACTTGTACTCAGGAAGCAGACTACCGTAAACCGCAACATATAATATTCACTTGGAAATGGGAACTGTCGCCTCTAATTGTCTGGCTTATGGTGGGGATTTCTGACCTTGTATATCAGACTAATGTTTCCCTCTAACAAAACAAAATTTGACAGCTCAGTTTGGAAACACAGTTTGAAAAATAATAATTTATAAGATTACGCCAAAGTTACAGTTACATTCTTACTTATACTCGGCTCAACGGCAATATCTACTGGACAAATGGTTGTTATAAAATCTCTTGTTTAAGTTTAATATCGACACTTTCTGAAATAAATACATTTTCGCGCACCTTTCGAGTATTCTTTTAAGAACATGTTATTTTTATCTTTAATTTGGTTGTGGGTTGTTGATTTTCTTGCGTTCATAAATTCTTGTGGTGGGCAGAAGAGGGGG
>NW_004797882.1:31515-32911 GCF_000002075.1 Aplysia californica | reverse complement strand
TGTGTGTGTGTGTGTGTGTGTGTGTGTGTGTTTTGGGGGGAGGGTTGGCTCATCACCTTTTATGTTCATTTAAAATTGCATTTTCTGAGAGGTTTATATTGGGGAAAAATTGATCAAAGTCACAAAAAGGTAAATTTGCAGCCTCCTATAACACCAGACCAGCTTTACCTCTTTCAATTGCTATTGTATCGCTACTTATGTTCAAGATAGATAGGCTGGGTTTTTTTTAACAGACATATGACCAGGCTTTAAGATGATACTAATAACTCCATATCTACATACACATTGTAATCATGACGTTGCGGTTCGGGTTTCGAGCCTCAGGCCCGACAATGTGTCCTACTTAACGGCATTTTAAATGAAGTTTCCTTATTTTGCTTCACACAGATGTGAATGGGTACCCAGCCTTAGACAGCGAAAGATCTTGTCTGTATTATAGTATTTTAGCGCCTGTGAAACGTCAGCTTGCACTACATTCTTCCCAAGAAGGTCAGATTATTTCAAAATGCTATCAAGTCTGCTGCAGCAATAATATAGACTGTTAAATGCATAGAGCGTGCTGTTGAGCGTCAATATTCGCTATACAAAGACTATTTTCTATTAGTCATTATTGTGTTATTCACACTGAAGCTTTGTTGGCTCCGGGGATTGTGTGGACATCATTGTACTCTGCGAACAACAGCCTTACACCCAGTGCACACTGCCAAGTAGATTCATTTGTTTGATTTAGTCGGGGCCAGCCACATTATCCCTCCTAGATGGGGTAAAAGCGACCACGGTGACCTTCAAAATCAAACACGGCTGTCTTTCAGAACTGCAAATCAGATCGATGGTACTTTGCCAGAAATGGCAGATTTTGCCACTTCCATGAAGGAGAAATCTGGCTGGCTTCGACCGAATCAAACGAATCCGATTGGCAGTGTGCACCGGATGTTAGTCAGAGAGAGCAAGAGCTGATTGATTAAACAGACATCTGTGCAGCTAAGCATGTTCGTCCTGATGCCAGGGGAATACAGGAGACAGAGGCAATGAAATCTGTTGTCAGCTTAACAACGGCCAAAAGCCCGGTGTTTCCTAGGCCCATCCTTGGGGATCCAAGAGAATGAGAAAATTCAGCAATGTAAAACTGTAGGTCTGGCAAATAATAGACACGCTGACATTTATTATGTGGGAGATTGTTTAAATAAATATACACAGACGTCTACTGGAGTTTTAAAATGAAACAAACACATTCACACAATGTCATTAATTAATAATAGTAACATGAAGAATGGGAAAGCAGCAGGACCGGACAAACATTACCACAGAGATGATAAAAGCTTTAGAAGACTTTGGAATTACCACATTGACAAAACTTCTTAACAACATATATGCCACTGGACATATTCCATCAGAC
>NW_004797882.1:27426-30278 GCF_000002075.1 Aplysia californica | reverse complement strand
CATTGCTGCAGTGCAGGACAGGGTGAAGTGGAGGTCCATGATCGCCCACGCCAGTCGGCAAGGCACCGGATGATGATGAACATTTATACAAAAAGGGGAAAGACAAGATGGTAGAACACCAATGTCTACAGCCGAACCCCCTGGGGGAGGTGGGTGGGGGGGGGAGGTTGCTGCTTGAGAAATAATAAGCTGTAGCTGAATAAAGACAATAATAAATTATTAGATTCTACAGACTTCCACACAAGATACGCTTACACTTTAAGAGAATGCTTGAAACTGGACGCATCTTGTTGCATCAAACATGAACCGCGTGGTAGGTAATGGGTAGTCTCTGGCATTTACCAAAGCGTTCTAATGGAATGAATATTAAGACAGGTTAGTTCCAAGGTCTACCAAGGAAAAGTAATCTGAGCTAGCGAGAGGTTGCTAACACTCAGTGCCCACTGCCAGCTTTAAGTCATTAATGAATGCAGTCGAGGCCAACCAAACTGTCCTTCATGGGTGGGACAAACGCAACCATTTTAGCACAAAAGAACCGAATTCAACTAATTGGACTTGGACCTTCAAATCGAAAATGTCTGCTTTTCAGGTTGTGAGTCGAATTTGTTTTGTGGTACCAAAAATGGCAGCTCTTGTCCGCCCCAACATCATTCCCACCACCCACCCCACCCCACCCAATGAAGAAAAATCGAATTGGGCACGCCTGAATTAAACGAATAAAAATTGGCAGTGTGCACTGTGCATAAGCTGTTGTCCTGCCATTAGTACTGTTTGCCAAGAAAAAACCCGCCTTCTTTGGGTCTACTTAAGTGATTACAAAGAAAGTAATTTGGTAAACTACAGTAGGCCTATATTATTTCCCAGTGCTATTAGGAAAATGTCCTAGTCGCGTGTCAGGGGGCTCCTGTGGCCTAGAGGTTAAGGTGTTCGCCTCTCATTCAATAGGTATCGGGTTTGAATTCGAATAGCTACGGAAATTTTTTCTTCTCTAAAATTGTCTCCTTTCACCTCCTTTCCTGCTCTCTAGCAATGTTCTGTCGTCTGCTTTTGCCTCAACTTTCTGCCCCCCTCCCTCACCTCCTTTACCCCATCCTCTGGGCTCCTGGCTTTTTCTGAAGCCTTTCTACTGCTACTCCCTGACTCCTTCTTCCTGCTGTCTTTCTGTCCCTGATTTTTATGGTAGGAAAAACATATATCTTGCCTTCTTGGACAATGGCAAAAAAATCTCGGAGGTCCCGTATGCAAGATGTACACGTTAGAAATCCCTATTGGTGGTCCAAAATTGATAAGAGTAGGCTTCGACCGCCGTCCGGGCAAAATTCAAAATTTCCTACCAACTGAAAGTGTAATGTGTCCCGCGCGCTCATAATATGACCTTCAGTTGCAAGCGCCGTAAAGCACTTACCTTACAAAAAAACAATAAATAAAAACAGTTATGTGTCACCCCAACATTTTCTTAGCAACACGACATACAAAGTGTGTTGTCGGTTTAGCTTCTATTGATATAACACGCCCTGAAAGTATTTTGAACAGTGCATGACATGTGAAATCGTGAGAAGGGGGTCTCGAAAACCATTCAGTTGTAATGTTTCTTTATCCCTGCTCCACCCCCTCCATTAATTTTTTTTTTGGCTTCCTGTTCAAGGACCAGCAATCGCATCACTATTAAGGGTAACAAGCGTTTGACTACACACACACACACAATCGCGCGTGCACACACACACACACACACACACACACACACACACACACACACACACACACACATATGCACACATTCACAAACACACATACACACATATACACATAATATACACACACGCGCGCGTGCATACACACACATGCACACACACACGCAAATAAACACACAAGCACAGGCACACACACACCACACACACACACACAAACACACATACATACATGTACTCACACACGCGCACACTCAAGCACACTCATTTTGTCTCTGTTTGTTTTTCTGTTTGCATGTCCATCAATGGATCTGTCTGTCCGTGTGGCTTACTCTCTCTCTCTCTCTCTCTCTCTCTCTCTCTCTATCTATCTATATATCTATCTATCTATCTATCTCTCCCCCCCCCAACACACACACAATAATAACTCGTCTGTCAAAGTCTGACAATATCCAATACATCGCAGAGAAGAATAATATTTCTCCAGCGAAACAGAAGAAATTGAAGAAATAAGGGTTAGGGTGACTTTTTGTATCTGCTATGGTTGATGAGTCCAATTCTGGCAGAGAAAAGTTTGCCACATTTTGAACATTTAAAGGCTTCACTTCAACTGGTGAATGTGTGCAGCTTGCGGGCTTCTCTCAATTTTTCCGAATTTCTTACTTGTGAAGCCGCATATGATTTGCTACCCACTGTGACTACAGCTGCTCTCCAGCTGGGTTTGTCAGGAGCAAAGTTCTCCCATGTTAAAGGATTTATGTTTAAGTCCTTCAATGACATTTTCAGGGTATTCTTTCGGCGCTTTTTTTTTCTCCTTTTTATTGTGCGTCAACTATACACTTCCCTGAGGACAGTTCAGAACAGAACAATACCTTTCGGATT
Organism: Aplysia californica; assembly: GCF_000002075.1. Lineage (NCBI taxonomy): Eukaryota > Metazoa > Mollusca > Gastropoda > Aplysiida > Aplysiidae > Aplysia > Aplysia californica. The sequence continues at coordinate 27,708 of NW_004797882.1, read as the reverse complement.
CTGAAATCAGATATTCTTACGACATGTCCAGCTCAGGAAGGTTAAGTCAGAAAAACAAACTCTGGGCAATAGCCCTTTTGAGAACTTCGGTGTCTGGTATTTTATCTTGCCATTTGATGCGAAGAATTTTCCTGAGGCATTTCATATGGCATGGCTTTGGTACGCCGTTCAGGTCTCGGCAAAATACAACAGAGTTGGGAGGATCACAGCGTTGTAGACTTTCAATTTTGTCTCTGTACGAATGACACACACACACACACACACACATGCACACACACGCAC
>NW_004797882.1:24476-26392 GCF_000002075.1 Aplysia californica | reverse complement strand
CAATCACATACAATTAATATTAGCAATAATAATAATAGATAATAATAAATAGCATTGTATAGCGCATACCCCCGGTCAACAGCAGGCTCTATGCGCTTTACACTACATTATTACCTCAGCAGACCACAGAACTCTCAGAAACATTCTCAGCTACTCGGGAAGCATACAGTTCAATTGCAACTGTTAAGCGTTCAGAAACAAACAAACTGACGAGATCTCTCGCTGTCTATGCAAACAACCTCTTGCATATTATGTTATCATAACGGCATTCTTTTGGCAACAAAAAATTATACGTGCACAAAGAGGTGGTCATTCAACCAGGCTTTGGTATTCGAAATCGTCAGCAAGCGGTCCAAAATTATAAGTGCAGAAAGTATTTTTTTTTCAGGAGATACAAGAAAAAAAAAGCCCGGATTCACCCTAATACCACTTGAGTTTACATTATGTATCTTTCCTTGCTTTTTTAAACCTTCAGAACTTTATTCATTTCGACAGAATAGTTCTTGAGCACATGCAATCAATACTGTGATTTTTTTTTCAGATCACTGCAATTTTGGGCATGGACACCTTTGAGAAGGTGGCCGACCGATACGTTTGTAATGCAAGTTACGGCTCTCATATTAACCTGAGTACAACATTACAGCACTCTGCGCCACCTCATTTAAATTTTGTTCGAGTTTTAATGCACTTGCAACATAATTAGGTTATATAAGTGCAACGTGTGTGTGTGTGTGTGTGTGTGTGTGTGTGTGTGTGTGTGTGTGTGTGTGAGAGAGAGAGAGAGAGAGAGAGAGAGAGAGTATGTGTGTGAGTTTATCTGTGTGTTACAAGAGAGTAACAAAAACAAAAAGAGGACAGATAGGACAGATAAGGACGACAGAGGTTTGATGGCGAAGAAAGAGCAAACCACACCAGAGTGCCAGCCAGCTATCCACAAGCTTCCACAAACACAACTCTGTTAGTGGCGGGGGTGTGAAAACTAGAGCTATTGCTAACCAGCACGGACGCACGATCGAGCTACGATTAAATTACTAAATAAACGGTCAACTCCAAGACCTTAAGTTGGATTCCATTAAATTGTGATGGGTATTGATTCCATAGACTTGTAATATTATATTTTTAATAAGACTGGGCCCTCTGGCGTAATTCCGCTTCACATCAAAGCGTGCCATTTGACTCTATTTGAAATCAAATGAAAGCTAAGGAGGGAAAGGTTACACGTTCACCTGACAACAGCAAGACTAGGTGTCCTGCCCTTCATTTGCGAGCCCATTTTTCGAAGTAGCACAGCGTAACTTTCAATGGAAAGAAAAGAGATGCGCCATGACAGTCCATAGTTTAGGGTGTTGTAATTCAAATCTGTGGTTGATTCGAACGTCGTGCTGCTTTGCGTCCCTCCACATTTGTTCCAAGTTCTTCGGTAAATAGATTATTTGCAATGGTCTAAGTTAGGAACTGAGTACAACGTTTTAAGAAATTTGCTCCTTGTTCTCCGGTAAATAAACTTTTAATGCTCTGGGTCATGAACTGAGTACAGCGTTTTAAGAGTTTAGCTTTAATTGTGAGGTTGTAAGCGTATATTATTATGTTTGTAACGCCCCCTCTGACAACATTAAAATCATGAAAAAAAGGGGGACGGGTTACATCGACTCTACCTGCCAGGGTTAACTTGCGATGATTGGGAACCCAAGAGAAGGAGGTAGATAGCAAAAACAGTGAACTCACCCACACAGGAATCAAACTAACGTCCTTGGCGTGCAGCAATAAAGTGCTTAATCCAAATAACACCACATAATCATGTCGGTGTTTCTGGGTTGTGTAGCATAATACTTTCTTCATCATCATCATCCGGTGCCTTGCCGACTGGCGTGGGCGATCATGGACCTCCACTTCCATCTGTCTTTCGAAGCAGCAAT
>NW_004797882.1:19864-22343 GCF_000002075.1 Aplysia californica | reverse complement strand
ACCTCTAGTCAACAGTTCAGTTGACAAAAATCTGACCGGCACCGCCGGTCTTGTCCAGTTAACAAACCGCCCCTGGATATAAGCTCCTCCTACGCCCTCTCATAATAATAATATGACACTGGACTTAATAATCCACAGACATTCGTGGAATAATCTGTTTAGTTTTAGTTTTAGTAAGAGTTTCACGGCACTTGCAACACAATAAGGTCATATAAGTGCCGTAGATTAGAGGTGTTACGAGAGAGTAACAAACACAAAAAAGAAGGAGGGGAATTAATAAAGACTATAGATTTTTTATGCGAAAGAAGGAGCAAACCACACCAGAGCACCCGCCAACCACCCACGGATAATCTGTAAAACAATGTCTTTTGACCTAGATCTAGTTGGCATACTGCAACTTGTATACTGTTCAGGGACCGTGCAGTGTGTAGAAGTATAACTGGTAGTCAGTTACGTCGCGGCCTTCAGAGACTAATGATAGTCATCAGTGTTGACCCGACTGAGGGGTCCTCACGACTCACATGTAACATGAAACCATAAATAACCTTCAGGAATGGCCTTGCTGCTAGATACTGGGTTCTTAGCGGCTTCTTTATTCATGCCATTCGTTTGACGCTTAAAAGAGGTAGGAGAAACGACTATACTGATTGTACAGCATTCCTTAAAGTCAGACATTTTGCTTTACTTCAAATGGTACTAGTAAATGAAGGTTTCATTCTTGACTGAAGTTTCATCATATCTCGCAGGAAATTACATTGAATACCAGTTTGTTTGTTTGTTTGTAGATCTATGTTTGTTTGCTAGTTTGTCTGTTTGTTTGTTTGTTTTTTACAGAAAGTATGATCACTCTTTGGCAACATTGCTCAACACATAGTTATTCCAATTGTTTTAGAATCAAATACGCATTTTCTGTGTGAGTTTGCGCGATTGACTAATACGTGATCACTCATTAGGCAAGAGCAAACATACACCACAATTCAATAAGCATTACTTATCATCAACTATGTATATACACATTTATTCACAAGCTATTGTTCAGCGCTCGACGGCTAACCAGCTGTTTTCATCAATTTTATTTCGGTTCTTCGGGTAAAGTTTCAACTACATCTCCCAAACAACTATTGTTCATTCGTCTTCCTTCGCCGACCTATCAAACCTTGTTTACTTCTACTTTTCAACAAATCCTGCGCATCATTCACCATTAAACACAACTAATCGGAAGTCGCAATTAACAAAATGACTCCTTCTCCATTACAATTATTACGTTTTATATTCATGGTTCTTAAGTCATGGTTAACCACTGGACATATAATATGGATTTATGGATATGGATTTGGTGACAATGTTTCTGGTACACATGAACGACAGAAAGACTGATGAATAGTAGTGACATGCATTAACGTTACTTGCAAATAATTATTATTGGGCCATAAAATTCTGTGTAATTTGCTGGCTCCAGTTCATGAGGGCGAATTTCCGGGTCCAGTAATTTTTACAAAGTTGAAACATGCCGCCAAGCCCAACATGTACTCAATTCTTTCATGCCTGATACTCGCCAGTGGAAACGTTTCAGTAAACACAACCGTTTTTTTTATTGGGGGGGGGGGGATTTTTTGTTTGTTTTTTCCTTAGGCTTTTTATGAAAACACTGGGCCCTTACAAGAGCTTACAAAGATGCAGAGTCAGAGTTTGGAACGTGGCTCAAATTACATTTAGCCTTACTAGCATTGGGAGATTGTTTCACATAATGTGATGATAACCATCATTCCGGTAAAACCAGAGCAAAAGGAAGTGTATCATTGGTGGTAAAGTAGTAAGTATCCCTGACTGTCACGCGGGAGACGGGGTTCGAATCTCAGTCAGGAAATAAAGTGAATCAGAAAGAGAGAGAAAGAGCATTTTTTTTCTTCTAAATTCAATACAATAAAGACGAGGATATTATTTTAAACAGTCTGAAATCTGTTTGAAGCAAGTTTAATATTGTCCAGTATGTAGAACTGGGATTTTGTTAGTAATGATACTGAACCCAACTCCAGTTCTCTTCTTTCTTAAGGTTCAGAACACAAGTGGCATGAACATTATTCTAATAACACTTTAAAAAAACAAAAAACCAATGTGTCCTACAATCTTAATCATCTGTAATCGTGTATTGTACAGTAAGTTGTTAGAGCATTTGTAATGTGATGAGAGAAATGCTTCTTCTGCGTCGTATATTTTATTTTTAACCATACTTTGAATAAACGAACCTAATTCAAATGCATCCCTGTTTACGAATTAGAATATGTAGGGAGAAGAATGAGAAATCGATTTCTCGTTTCAGCACCACAAACTAACAGTAAATAGGCCAGAACGGGAAGGCTGTTAACTTACCACCATAGATGGAAACAGATACGCAGAAAAAAACCCGGCGTCTATGGTACACTACGCAGGAGTTTCGCCATCATACGCAGAAGACTTTAGTTCGATTCTCGTTGGGGGG
>NW_004797882.1:14122-19571 GCF_000002075.1 Aplysia californica | reverse complement strand
CTATACTTACTGAACGAAAAGGCTGGGCAAAAACAGTAAATTTTAGTAGAAAACTGTCAATGTACCTAGCCTGTAGTTAAGCAATTAGTGGGAAAAATGGATTTACATATTTCCGAGAGACGGGTAATGAGACACTAAATATATAAAGTTTTTTTTTGTGACAGTACTTACTGAGACACGCTACATCGTTCCTTTTTCACAATATCCCGCAGTGTTTGCCAGTTCATGGTTTCCGCTGTAAATTATCGTGATCAGGAAGTATAGAGGCATGGTCGTGTCTGGCAGAGAAATACACGTTTCCGACCTGAAAAGGTCTGTTTGTTGTGTATATATGTGTATGTTGCCATTTGCCATGATTGTTAGAACATGACAATTATTTGTAATCACTGCCAAGGGTAATAAAAATTGAGGGGACTGGGGGCGGGCGGTGGGTGGAATGGGCTAGGGATGTGCTTGAGGGGAAAGTATAGAACGGCATTTCTACTAGTTGTTCTTATTTTCTGTCTATCTGTCTATCTGTCTATCTGTCTATCTGTCTATCTGTCTTTAATTCTTTTTTTAGTATATGTATAAGATGAAAAGTGAGTAAAAGTCAGGGTACAGTACAGCTTACGACGCACCTTAATTGTAGACCGGTTTTTATGATTCTGGTTTGGAAACTGAATGGGACATTCTTTAATCTTAAACTAAGATATCTGGAGCAGTTTTTCAAAGTCCATGCCTCTAAAATACGAGTAGTCTAACAGGGTAAAAAAAAAAGGAGGATTAAAAACTTGTAGCTTACCGTCATTAACTGCCTCTTCTGCGTGTTCTGTTTGCCCTTTGATCTCCCAACGTGTATTTTAATTCCAGCCTGTTCTGTTTACTTCCAATCAGAAAAGCTGGCTCGTGGTGATTTTTTTTTCTTTTTAAAGTATAAATGAAGTGTAAATTTGATTTGCTCCGCTTATGCAGCTCCTGTTGACTTATTCAAAGGTCAAACTATCCATGAAGTGCTGAGATATTATGCTCTCGACTCCCTATTCGCCCCCAATCCATCGGGCATCACGCGGTCTGTGGATATGGCAAGCACGGGCACAGGAAAGCTGGGACTTGACACCTCAGACGGTAGGAAAATTGTCGGGAAACATACTCCATGAGAGACGTTCCACACACTGAAGTAAAGAGGCTCGCCATTAGCTCAGCAAGCATCACTGTCACGACGTTATAGAATCAGGTGCTCGTCAGTTTTGGGGCATGGTGAAAACAGTGAAATGGTAGGCCTATAGGTTTAACGCCCCTATCAACACTGTTATGTTATTTAAGGGGCTGGACCTCTGAGTTTAACGTCCATCTCCGAAAGGACGGAGCCAAGTGGGAAATTAGTGTAAAGTGTCTTTCTCACGGATATAATGTCGAAACGAGCTGAGGCTCGAACCCCCGAAACCGCAATCTCATGATTACGAGTTCTGCAGCCTTACCACTAGGCTACCGACGCGACGCCACTGTTTGGGGCATATAGTATTATGTAGTTATTAGTATCATAACTTCAGTGGTTCCAGTGGCTGAGTGAGTCGTGAGTTCAGACTCAAAACTAAAGTCAAGCAAGTGTCGGTGACACGGAGTTTAGATGGGTGGTCATTGTGGTGTGTCCTTGAGCAAGATACGATAACCGTAGCTAAAATAATGGCGCTGCACACTGGCGACCAACAATGGCATGTTTGTAAAATAGCTCTATATTGATGTAATATTGAGTATCTATGTATGTATCAAAATGTACGTATGTACGTATGCATGTTGTATGTATGTATGTATTATTAAAATAATGTATTTATGAATGTATGTTTGCCATTATAACCAAAATTTCTCCCACGGGGACCAATAAAATGTTATTTGTATTTTGTTTTTTATTTGTTTTTTTCTTAAAGCTTGTTCAATTGTCTTGCACTTGGTGGAAAAAATACCCATTTATCTTGAACTAGCTGGGCCCTCTTTCGATGAAAGGAATGATCGGTGCATTAACATCAACTGAAAGTCATTGGTCTACTGTATTTACACTCTTCTGGAATGGAGCAATAAATCTTGAGAGATGCAAAAAAAATTAGAAGGTCTAGATCTATATTCTCAAAACCAAATGCGCCTCGCGAAATATCACTTCCGGCACTTCCGCTGTGGAGGACAGCTACGCAGATTTGTTTCGTTTCTCAGTGGAATAATCGCAAAGGCCAAAGAAGGAAGGGAACTTTTTGTTAAATATCTTTTTCTAAATTCAGGAAATGAATAAATCAAAAATCGGCTCAGTCATGAGGCAAGTACCCTCAAAAGGGTATTTCGCCCAAAAAATACATTTACTTTTATAAATACAAATTTTGTAAGGCATTTGAAATGACTAAATAAACTAAAAAATTTAAAACATGTATTAAAATTGATGGTTTTCTTATAAAATTCTTGCTCTGAAATTTCCAGTTTCAAGGGCAATAACCGAGAATTTGTAGAATGCACAAGAACGGCCCTCATTTCTTTATTTTTCACCAGAATGAGGTGTCTTTTACACATTACATGCAGAATTGAACGTGTTTTCTCATCAAATAAGGTAAACTCTAAATTGTAAAATATTTTTTTTCTTCTTGGTGATAGTTGGGGTAGTCCGACTTCTGTTTCTGCATCTATTTTTAGTAACTCGAAAAATAGGTCACACCTCAAGAAAGCTTGCCAAATATGAAATCTATTGGCTAGTTCTGAAAGACCATCTAATTCTCTTTCTATTGGTATATAATATGTCTATCTGGAACAGATAGATTATTGCAGGAGGCTCAAGAGCAAAAAGTCATGAAGTGAAATTTCCAGATTCAAGGACAATAACTAGGAATTGTAGGTTGTACTAGAATCCCTCTTATTTCTTTATTCTCCAACAGAATGGTGTATCTTTATGCAGAACTGAATTAACTTTTCCATGAAATAATGGTAAGCTTTAAATTCTCAAACTTTGTTTTTCCTTTCTTTACGACTGTTGGCAAAGTATGATTTCTGGGGAGGGGGGGTTTGTGGGTTATTTTAGTAACAAGAAAAAAGGTCCCACTTCAAGACAGCTTGACAAAAATGAAATCTATTGGCTACGTCTGAAAGACCCTCCAATTCCCTTCCCATTGATATATAGAATATGTCTATCTGGAGTAGATAGATTATTGCATGAGGCTTGAGGGTATGGAGGACCCCTGAAACATAAATGAAAAAGCCAAAATAGGGAAAAACTGCTGGGAGTTACAAAATTACGAGCCCGTTATTCATGTATATTTTTTTTTACTGACAGTTTGTGTAGTTCCTTTAATTCTATTATTATTATTTATTTTTGATGGGGGGAGGGGGGAGGGGGTCCCTTAAATTTTTTATGCTTTGTGTAATGCCATCTTCTCCTATCTATGAAGCTACTTTTCTCGTTATCTGCCTTTGATTTCTCCTACACCCTGCGTCTTCTCTTTCTACCCTTCACCCACATCTCTGCCCTCGAGCTAACAATACCAGACTAATACAATAGGCTATATATTCTGTCATGATTCAAGGTAATTTGACATCTTTCTCTATTTCAAATTTGAAGGCATCAAACATTTTTCCATCTTTTCGGAGGAATGGGGGAGGGGGGATTTAGTCCAAGAGGATAAATTAGCAATTACAAGTTGATAAAGGCAGGTTTAACCCACGAGCTCAAGGCTCGGAAAGCGCTTGGCCCTTAAGCCGAGCAACCAGAAGAGTGCAGGCAGGCCTTCGCTGGTGTTCCAAATATAGACATAATTTGCTTCAACACAGTGTATCTTCTTGAAATACATCCTGCAAAAACAACGCCATTAAAGGTATCTGTAAACTTCGCAATGCTACGAGGAGATGTGAACATTGATGTGAACATTTCTGAACTTTCCTCATTTTAATTTTAAGGTGTAACCCTTATTGGCCCTACTTTACTAACAGCATTTTCTTTCTCTGGCTCACCTGCGACCCGGCATATAGATAATGAACACCCAGCGACACCGTCGCCTATAGGGTGTGTGCACAGCTGGTAATATTAGAGCCCAAAGTCATATACGGAGTAAGATTCAACGTCAGAGCTATATCTGAAGTCCCGTGTCCCTAATCGTTTCTTCTAATCACTTTTCGAGTTTTGTTCCCACCGGATGCGAAGACGAATGTCGAAAGAATATGTCTCTCTCTCTCTTTGCCTTATAAAATCTTCTGGGTATTATGTTTGGGCAAAGTGTGAATAATTGAAGTTTTAATCCCTAACGAAGTATTTATGAACTTGGATTTTGTTGTGTGGGAATTTTCGTTTCGTATGATATGGCACGGATTTAACACCAATCTGAACATTATACGTTTATTTATTTCAGATCTAATTCTTTTTTGTGTTTGTTACTCTCTTGTACCATCTCTAATCTTCTGGCACTCATATGACCTTATGCAGTTTCGAGCGCGTAAAACCTCTACTAAAAACTTAGATCTGTGATCGATTGAACCACACCAAGTCGGTAGAGGAGCCTTGAAAACTTTCTTTTTAAAAATATCTTTAAAAAAGAAGTCCAAGAACACACCATTGAGGGTTTCGACCAAGGTTACTTGCACCCCAAGGTCACTTGCACCCCCAAGCATGGTACCAGTTGAGTTAATCATGCTCGTCAAATACTGTGGCCCTTCACGCACATAGCTCAGTTTATCGTGGCGTCTCTTAGACTAGTGGTTAGGGTTCCGGATTCGTGGTCGTGAGTTTGCTTGGTCGAGGGTTCGAGGCTCAGCTCGGTTCAACGTTGTGTGCTTGGGAAAGGCATTTTTTTTTTTTTTGTAATTTATTTTCTTCACTTTACCTATTTGTAAATAGGTTCTTAGCCAAATCAAAGACAACGAAAGATCTTGCCGGTACGTTAGTGTCTGTTAAACAGTTGATTGCACTGCAGGTCCTATGCTTTCCAGAAAGTTGAGATTGTTATAGAAAGCTATCAAGCCTGCTGGGGTAATAATTTAGAACATAAAGCGGGTTGAACTTGACGACAAGCAAGAATATTATTATTATGCTACACGGTCTATTTGTTAAACATCGTCAAATATTGTGTGTCACCCCCTACATGCCCTTGCATTTGGTGATTATAGACCCAAGCAATGCCATTAAAATATAGACAAAATTCGTTTTGTTTTGTCGTTATAAACATTATCGAGATGACGAATCCTACACATAATCTTTAAAAGCATCCTCAAGATAATATATTCCTGGCGGCCATATTCATACTCTGAATCCCTTTCTGTTTCTGAAATACATGTACTAGTAAATGTACTGTTTTTGTAGAGTGAGGGTTGGGTTTAACACAGGCTCCGAGAACGTACACATTAACTTTTATTTTTTCCTCCACTTTCGAAAATGTTTTTTTAAAGTAAGTGCGTGTGTGTGTGTGTGTGTGTGTGTGTGTGTGTGTGTGTGTGTGTGTGTGTG
>NW_004797882.1:12259-14022 GCF_000002075.1 Aplysia californica | reverse complement strand
TGTGTGTGTGTGTGTGTGTGTGTGTGTGAATGTGTGTGTGTGACTCTGTATTGCTCATCAATAAATTAATTACGTGTGTGCATCTAATTTTATTGAACGCCAGCTGGCATCTGTTTCAGGGAGATAATTCTATCAATTACAAGGGCTTGATACTCTGAGGGTAGCCTCCCTGTACTTGAGATTTGGCGCCCACAAAACTTTGTTTTTATGCAGTTATTTCCCTTGTCTTGAATCAAATCCCAAGGTTCCGGTAATGCCCGCTGTTTGAAATGAGTTATGATTGCAGCTTGAGTAAAAGCTATAAGACCGGTGTAATTGTGTATTGGTACAGGTTTAACGCCCCTATTAACACTGTTAGGTCAGTTAACGAGTTTAACGTCCATCTCCGAAAGGACCGAGCCAAATAGGAAATGCGTGTAAAGTGCCTTTCCCAAGGACTCACCGTTGGACTGAGCTGAGGCTCGAAATCCCGAACCCGCAATCTTAAGATAGCCGGTAGCCTAACCAGACGGGGGCTCTTGTGGTCTAGAGGTTAAGGTGTTCGACTCTCATTTAAATGTCCCGGGTTCGAAACCGGGTAGTGACCGAAAAGTTTTATTCTCTAAAATTGTCTCCATACAACCACCTTCCTGCTCTCTAGCAACTTTCTGTAGTCTGCTTTCGTCTCCACTTTCTGCTCCCATCCCCTCACCTCCTTTGACCCCTCCTCTGGGCTCCTGACTCTGTAGCATTTTTACTGCTGGCTCCTTTTTACTTTTGTTTTTCAGCCACACCCTTTATCTTCTGGTACGAAAGATCTACACCTAGCATTCTCGGACAAGTACGAAAAATCTCTTAGGTCTTGTGTTCAAGTTGCGTACGTTAAGCATCCCTTGGTGGTCTAAAATCAATTAGAGTAGGCATCGGCCGCCACCCGGGCAAAATTCAAAATTTCCTGCCAACTGAAAATGTTCGAAGTATCCCGCGCGCTCATATGATATTATGCAGTTGCTAGCGCCGTTAAAACATTTAGATCTACATGAAAAAAAGGCCTCCGACGCCACGCTCAAGACTGGGGGCCGAGAAATTGGTTTCAAACTTTACCGGTTTGACCTCAGTATAAGTCACAGCAACACAGAAAGGGTAATGACAATATATAATATTGATGAATATTTGTTAATAAAACTAATCTCTGAGAGCTACTTAACTCCTTCACTACCAGGCTTTAAAAAATATTAATCTTATTGCGCCCCCCCCCCCTCCCTAACAAATCGAGACAGTTTTACGCCAGTAGGTGGAAATGTTAATTATGAATTACTTAAACGTGGATTGCCATTCGAGGATGTACGACAACAGACCAATGTGTGTCAGTTAGTTTGTTCATTATTTGTTTAGTGCGTTTTCCATGTCCTTGCAGGTTAGTTCATAAAACGATGAAATCGTCTTTGATTGAAGTACTTGTATTTTTCAATTGTTGCAGATACTCCGTAACTTCTATTCGGTGTCACGGTTGTCCTTATAATACGTTACTATGAAAATGGCGTTATCATTCTGCACTGCCAAAACACTCACAAAGACACACACACACACACACACACACACAGAGAGAGAGAGAGAGAGAGAGAGAGAGAGCGAGAGAGAGATACACGCACATACATACTAAAACACACATAACACACATACGAACACACATACTCACATAATCACACACTTACACACTCACATACACATATTTACACACATACACACACATAGCACACACACAGGCACGCACACACGCTCAA
>NW_004797882.1:8766-9727 GCF_000002075.1 Aplysia californica | reverse complement strand
TGTTGATTAGAAAATCAATCTCAGAGCCAACGCCCAAGTTGTACTCTGCACTCTCGTTATCTCTGCCACACGCCTGTGCTTTGGGAAAACCGCGTATGAGGTGTCTTACTTTTTCTTTTTTTTTTTACCGTTTATACAAGGATCTGTACAAACAGGTGGCAGTTAGAGCAGGTTCGACTGCCTACAGTGCTGTATGGCATTTTCGTGGGTGTACAGTTAGTTGTAACACGGCTATGCTGTCTGATTGACTGTTCCTGCTATTTCCAAACTATGCCAAAGCTAATGAATGACGTCAGCGACTAATTTCTTCATTGAAAGACACAGTAGCATTGTGAACTTAAATTCTATCTTCCTTCTTGATTATACATTGGGCTCCTTTTGTTCAAAAATGTATATATTAATCAAAGTTTTCCCTTTACCAGAACTATTGTAGCAAGAGTCACATTTTTATTCTTCTTGGATCGCTCTTTTTAAGAACGCCGTGATGGCTGCTCCGAGATCGAGTATGCTACTCCGCTCCAATAAACAAACTCGTTTCTTCATAAACACGTTTATAAATTCTTAGTAGTACAAAAAGAACAAGTCACCCCGCTGCAAGGAGTTCAGAGTGTGCTCACCCGTTCTGTTCCTCATTTACTCTTTTCTTGTCACTTTTTTCTCCTACGTTTTGTTTCCCTTTCGTCAATTAAGACATTAAAAGAGAATCTTTCTGCGGTATCAAATTATACAATGCACTGCGCTACAACTAAAATTATTTTTAACAAAATTTTAAACTCCTGTATATTATATTATATGAGAGGCGTGAAATTGTGTATTCACGCCAATTTGATACTTACTGTATTTTTGCGAGAGATAATGTTATTATGCTGCAGTGTCAGGGCATCGCGAAGGACAAGGACAAAGCAGAGTTTTGAGGATGACATTAGACAAAAAAGGGGTGTTGGGTTTTTTCGGGAGGGGG
>NW_004797882.1:5945-7083 GCF_000002075.1 Aplysia californica | reverse complement strand
CCTCCCACCGACCACCACCCCACCCTCAACGCGCGTGCACGCTCTCAGACTTCTGGTATCGATTCTTCAACTCGGCTCGCGCGCCAGAGCACTCACTCGTGCACCCGTCTCGCGGCTCGATAAACAGTCGATACGCGGTTCTCTCTCTCGTCCGCTCACCACGGCGCGTGCTGTTGCGCTGGCAGGGTCTACTCCCCGCCTTTGAGCCGCGCCTAACCTTTTACTGCCTCGCTCCGTCTATACACAAAGCCGTTTTTTTTCCACTGTGACGTACTTGAAGACTAATTTCTTCGATCATTTCCATCAACATCAATTACAGAGGGAAGCAGCAAATACCAAGGGTGCTGATAATTGTCCTCGTGTCTTGTCTATATATATAGATCTGCAATTGCATGATGGATAAAGACGAAGCCAACTCCACTTTCCGTGGAAACGCCAGCCAGGGAGGATCTAAAGGACCGAGTTTCACAGCGGATAAAGGCAAAAACAAGATGGCGGCGAAAACGAACAAAAAGTGGGTGCGTCTGGCCACTGTGTTGGCGTATGTCCTGGCAGTGTCCCTGGCGGCAATAGTGCTGGCCACATACTACAGTCTTATCTGGGAGCCCCGACTTCGGACCAAGACCACAAACACTTCGCCCATTGAAGGAATGAACAACACATCAGAACCCACCCCGAACGCTACACTACAAGAGAGGCCATAGCCTCTCAGCTAGGGATCTGGGGGAGGACACTCGATTGATGCAGTGGTGAGTTTTGTATTTAATAATACGTTGTTTTTCATTGCCTTCTTAATTAATATACTTACATCCACCAACTGACTTTACTATCAACCCAAGGGTTTTGATATTTTAAAATGCTTTACTTGCTCAGGGATGAAATCCTAGTTTGTTTGTTTATTGTTGTTTTTTCATTCATGGCATGTTTTTTCAGCTGATAAAATGACATGTTTTATCCTTGAGCTCTTGCTATATAATAATCAATACAGTTTTATTTCAAGTGAATTAGCAAAACGCGTTTGTAAGGGCCAGGTTTGGCAAATTGTTTCTTTTAGGCCCATACACAGATGCACTGTTGTGAGGGCTAAACTGCTATAATTTTAATTTTTGCTGTAGAACACACACATATATATACATGG
>NW_004797882.1:3710-5520 GCF_000002075.1 Aplysia californica | reverse complement strand
AATGCAGGGGGGGGGGGGCTTGCCCCCCTGAAACTACCAAGTTATTAAAAACAAGACAAATAATACTACGCTATTGGTCCTACGGTAATATAGATCTAGTTCTGTTTTCAAACATCAATAACCCAATAACTACTGATTTGCGGCAAAAAAGAAGGCCATATATTCGTGTTCAGCATACAAAATATTACTAGTAAAAAAAGTGTATTCGTGTACCTGAGACGGGTTGATGAGTAAAAAAAACACCCTGGTTTCTCTGAGTTCAGTCATTTGTCATCGTGTTGATTCTCCCCCGGTGTTTCTGGCCATCATGATATCAACATCAACTGTTACCCATGTCATTCATTCCTTGTTTTCTCTTATCGATTGATTCATTCATTCGTTGTTGTAGGTAGGACACACCTGCTGCGCCTACAGTACAAAAGGAACGTTGACACCACAGCACTAGAAATATCCTATTTTCATGTTCCGTTTATTCAAAATTGCCCATCACGTTCGGTCGCACATTTCAGAAATTTGAACAGTTGTACATAAAAATTTAAATAATTTTCACAAATATTCAAAATATCGTTATTGTGTAAAGATCCCCCGACACACAAAAAAGGAACAAACAACCCCCTTCATTGGTTAGTTATGTAACAGTCACCCCGGAGGCCCGGATAAAGTACGCATGCTTTTAACCAACCATGTACCCCGTATTTGACTTTCAAATGTTTATGAAAACGTGGGCACAGCTGCTGTTTGGGAGTGAATTGTAAATTTTGGCCAAGTTTGAAGATGTTCTTACCGAGTAGAACGACTTTTGAGGGACCTCGATACTTCTTATATAGATAGATAGCTCTTTTTGGTTTGTTGTTGTAGTTATTGTTGTTGTTGCTGTATTAATGTTGCTTTTGTTGTTGTTGTTGTTGTTTTCGTCTTTGCTGATGATGTTACATGTACCTTTTTTTGCACTAATTGTTGCTGCTGTTGTTGCTGCTGTTGTTGCTGCTGTTGTTGCTGATAATTTGGGCGGAAGGGGCGAACACGTGTAGATCTAATTTGTTGTCCACCTGTTGTAAAAGATGGTTGTCAACTGGTGACATAGATTGTCAACTCCGACATTGTCTTCATAATTCCCCGAATTTCTGAACTTGACATTCAGAAAGTCTATTCAAAGTGACGTTGATTTGCGGAAGGTTACTAATACAGTCGAAATTGTCAAAGACGGCCACTATTTGTCGAGGAGAAAAGTGGCCTTCTTACCCGAGAGTCCGCCTAATAAAGGAGGTCGTCTTATTTTATAGTGTTATGTATTGTATTTTAAAAAATACACGCAAAGGTGAAATGAGAAGTGTGGGTCTTTGTACACAGGTGAACGTCTCTAAATACAGGTGGCCGTTAGAGCAGGTTCGATTGAATAGAGGGAATTCAAAGTAAAAACCCGCTCAGCCACATTGATTCTATCAACAACAGGTGGTTGGCTGGGCAAAACGGGAACTCTAACATTACTGTTTCCACGTTTCCCTTCTTTATACATGACAAACTGCTGGTAAAATATATCGTGACCTCTGGACCATGTGTGAAAGCAAATATCTCATGGACCCTAGAAAATGACAATAAGTACATGACTGTATGTTTCAGCCTTTACTCAGAATTCAAAAAGAGACGAGTATGTATATTGCTACATTACATTATGCTGCTGCCTTATATTATAGTGAATTTACAACCCAAAAAATCCTCTATTTCCCTTTTACGGAAAGCTTTATACATATCCCTTGTTCTCGCAGCCCTTTACTTTAATCCTAGAGCAGGAAACCTTTAAAATCCCGTA
>NW_004797882.1:0-882 GCF_000002075.1 Aplysia californica | reverse complement strand
CCTTTGGGGCCACAGTTATAAGCAGTCGCAAACTCTGATTATGTAAGCTAACTATTACACTGGTCGAGTCTACCTCACAAATGTGAGGGGAACTAACTCCTAACAATCTCTTGACTGCTGCAAGTGCTTGTTTTTTTCCCTCGACTTTTTACCGTCCTATAATCAGATCACGACCCCGATTATGACACCGCCTCCTGGCCGCGAAAGGCTAGATAAAACAGCCTGATGTGATATTTTTAAAAAGGATAATTGTCATGTTCTACCAAAGAGTTAGACTAACGGGTAGATCTATAACATATATATCTAGTACTGACATCTCTGCTTCTTTCCTTGGCATTCGTGTATTAAAATCTAAAGTTGAATTTAAGGTTAGTTAGAATAAATATTTAATGACATACTTTCCCGATTATTTTGGCGGTTGAACATACAATATGAATTCCGGATTTTCATTCACAATTCACAACTCAGAATCGCCGCCTCGATTAAGATTCTTGTGTGATAATAGTATCTCCAGGCCATATCTGGTCCCGTTTCACTTTGATTACCCTGTCAAACAAGTCAGCCTTCGCCCCTGCCTCCTAGGGGCTTTGCTTCAAGCATTATGTAGTGATTGAATATCTTACAGCCGAAATCTCTTCAGTTGCAAAAATAATGTATTTATTTATAAGACAGCATGGTATCTATATGTGGTCAGGTTTGTGTTGATGTTAACACTACCAGGCATTCGGTAAGATCTTTGAAAGGAAAAGATCAGACTGAGACAAACTTGAGTAATAATATAATCAAATGTTAATGCTTTCTGGGAGGCCATAGACCTCAGCTTAAAAAGTACTGCTTTTTTATTTACTGGGACAGCGAAGGTAATAATTGTCCACATGGAGT
>NW_004797881.1:477055-478363 GCF_000002075.1 Aplysia californica | reverse complement strand
TCCCTATCTATCTATCTATCTATCTATCTATCTATCTATCTATCATGTAACAAACAGCTTAGGAATCATTTGTTCATTTTAAAAAGTGTCTACAGAGAAAAATACTTCTCTTTTCATTCCATATTCAACAACTATTATCTGCTGACAGCATTCCACCATCCATCTCTTTGAACTATAAAGCTCATTCTTTCCTTGCTGTCAAAAGCCGATGACATGAGACTAGATACATTAAATGGAATGTGTGTACACCCATCTGGACTTTCGGTATATATATTCATACATACATACACTCTTCTGATTGCACAAGCAGGATTTTAAAGCACACAGAGCTTGCTGTTGAGCAGGGATATGTGCTATACAAATGCTATTTATTATTATTGTTAACATCTTTCCTTGTAAGGCCAACAAATTCCATTTTATTGTTACATCTTCCTTTTTTATGTGTGTGTGTGTAAAGTTTGACTTCACGACCCTTTACTGAACATATTCCTGCCATAATGTGACATTGTCAAAAAAGCACAAAGAAGGCCCATGTCAAAATAAGTCTTTACGTCTGCTTTCACCAGTAACAATATTGTTGCCAGGAGGCAATAATATTTTTCTATAAAATAAAATTGTTTTATCAAAATCAGATTTTTAAATAAATTATCCATAGTAGTAGCAGACATGTTAGAAGAGAAATAAATCTTCTAAGACAATGTCCAACAAAGGGTTGCACATAAAATGACATGCCATAAAATTGTTGTGAATTCAAAAGGCATAAACATCTACAGCATAAATATACTGGCGAGCAAAAGAAAGTGGGCAGTTTTCAAATCGGTGCTGTATGAGTAGTCTCGCGAATTTTGACTTGGCGATTGACATGCTGAGCTTGTGTCACTTTAGAAAGTCGGTCAGAACAACATTTGTTTATTTTGTTGTTATAAAAAGTGTTTACAACACGTTTGGCCAAAAACGTGTTTTCTCGTTTTTTCTTGAAAGTTTACAATGCCTTTACTTTTATTCTTTTTTCGTTACACACTTCAACGTGTGTCGGCGAAAAGGCCGTCAAAACTTTTGGGTTTGTTCTTTTCAATTTTGTTTTATACGATGCCTCGTCTTTGTGAAGCGCAACGTCATGAAGCTCTTGGCATGCTGAGAGCTCATGCGACGGTTTCTGCTGTAGCTAGTGCTTTCAATGTGAAGAGAGATACTATCCAGAAGCTAAGGATACACTTCCAAGCAAGTGGTTCGGTTAGTGATACTCCAAGGTCTGGTCGTCCTCGTGTCTCTACTGTGGTTGAAGACAATCGGATCAGAGTTCCAGAC
>NW_004797881.1:469000-474358 GCF_000002075.1 Aplysia californica | reverse complement strand
CACACACACACACACACACACACACACACACACACACACTTTCTCCCATTGTATATTCGTCTTCGTATATGCGCCACTGTCTCTGTTCATCCCTCCTCCTTCCCTCACCTCCTCTCTCTCTCTTCTTTTTTTGCTCTACTTTCTGCGCTGTGCTTTTGCAGTTTACCACTATCGCCATCCACTCATTTTGAGGCTTTGATGACGGATGAGAGCCAGTTAATCGAATCATCTCCTCACAAAAGCCAATAAACGTCTTCGGGGGAAAAGCTCAGCCTATTATAAATAGCTCGTTGAGATTCATAAGTAGAGATATTTAGTTCAGAGGCTTTTACATTAATAATAATATAATCGACTTTCCAAACCACGATTATTACGATAATTTTGGTTGGTTGTATGGCGCCACTGGTAGATCCCGCTCCCTTACATTCCCTCTGTTGTTTCTGCCTTCCGTCTTACCTTTTCACAGCACTAAATGACCATTATTGTGTCGATATGCTTCTCTTTATTCAAACAAAACAAACAAGCAAACTGTCAATTATGATCTGACCTTCCTCTGATAATTTCATTTAATACAATTTAGATGAATAAAGAGACGCGCTTCGACCCTGCTCGTCATGACAAACCTAAGCTCTGAGAGGGGCACAGCCTTCGAACAGAAGGACTGAAATATTGGATACAAATTTTCTCACTAGAGAATGAAACTCGGGTCTCCTGCATGTGACGGCAAAGCGCCTGACCGCCAAATAACAGACCCCGGTTCACGGCTCTGCATTTCTTTGAAAAACGTTCAAGAAACATTTTAAACCATATTTTCGTTACGACAACAATTTTCAGCCATTGTATATTTTTTAACTTATAAGACGTGAACATTGCCTCTTTGAAAGACATGTTGTGTCTTCTCTGTGGTAGTGCTGTGCATAATCGACTATGATAATCGATCATCGATTATCGCGATGCTCATGGTCGAAATCGATTTTCGAGCCTTGTTCGATTTCGATCATGGTGGCATTTTTTTACTGTACGACCTCAGTTTCATCTTAAAATAATATGAGATTTTACCAAAACTTTACTAGATCTGGATCTAGATCTAGAGTCTATATATTGATCTTCAATTTTTTATAATGTTTACGATTTGAAATTTGAAACAATATAATTTTGTGACTGACCTTAGTTTCACCTTATAATAACATGAGGGTTTACAAAAACTTTATTAAATCTATCATGAATAAATAAATTGAAGATGTTATTTAAACCCCCAAAACAACAACAAAACAACAACAGCAAACAAAAAAGCAAAATACAAAAAAAAACACCCAAAAACCCCAGCGATTCCGATCCCTGCATCCGCATGGCTTGCGCCCCTGTTCCTCCCACACTTTCACAAGTCCATTTTTTCGATTAATCGATCGTCGATTTTTTCGACTCTGAAAATCGATCGTAATCGAGTATGAAAATCTCGATCATTGCACAGCACTACTCTGTGGATCAGATTTGAAGCAGAAGCGGCGTTTGTATTTGAAACAGTAAAACCCTATTGCATCAGATAGTTACGTAACAACATTTGACGCAGTGGTTTTATTTACCCACCCCCTCCCCTCTCTGAACCGGTTTCGAACACCCCCCTCCAATTTCGAAGACGTAGATCGTGACCTTTGGGAAGTAGGGCAAGTAAATATGTATGGAGATGTAATTAGCCTTACTACCACAAGAACCAAGCTTTATCTCTCCCTCCTCATGCTCTGCTTTCACCAGTAACAATGTAAGAGTCACCTAACAGTTCTCTTATTTACAATTGAAACCACCAGTTGCTATCTTAAGCCGGACATCCTCCGCGTGACGAACGTCTGGCCGGCTCCTGTCAAAGTGGTCACGTGATCGATACGGCCTCTGACCACAGAGTTAAGGAAAAAACAAACTGTGCAATATATATAATAATATTTATTTAAAGTATGTATATCACAACTTAACAGCAAAGGCGGAAATAGGCTCAGGGATAAGATTATAAGATCAGGGTGGGCAGAGGGGGGGTGGTGACAGAGAGAGAGACGGGGGGAGAGGGGGAGTGAGAAGAAGAGAGAGGAAGAGAGAGAGTGTGTGTGAGAGAGAGGGGGAGAGAGACTGAGAGAAAGAGAGTCCAATGTCCTGATTTTATGTGTGGTATTTGGTTTAAAGGTAAATCATTCTTGATTTTAAAGAGAATCGTAATTCCTATGCTGTATCAATAAACAAAGTTCACAGTTACGAGGCGTCGTACGAGTTAATTGAACGGGCTTCGATTTCTGTGTGTATAACTTGCCTTTCAAAATGAGTGCCAGAATTGTTGTTTCATGTACTTTTTTCGGGTTTTCGTTGTTTCTTTCTTGTAGTACTTCTGAACTAAGAGCTAGAAGCAGTAATAAGCTGAAAGGCTTAACAATGAATAAAAGAATTAAGATCACCCCTTGTAGTTTGTAATGCGCACGTATTCTGTGGTCATTTCGCTACCTTAGAATTACAAAGTTCTATCTGCTCAGTATTTAGTTTTGAGAAATCTGACGTCGTAACTTTTGATTTTCGAATTATGTCAAGATTTTTCAGGATATTCACAGATGATGGGCGACTGAACAGAGAACTTGAAACACGAGTACAAAAGGCCAATAATGTTAGTTACCAGCTTGCTCCACTTCTGAAACATACTAACATCCCCATGACAACAAAACTCAAAATGATCAACACCATATTCATCTCAACACTCATCTGTAAATGCCAAACATGGACCACGAACAAGACATTATGGCAAAGAATTACAACAAGTGAAATGCGATGTCTTAGAAAAGCAGTAAACAAGACCAGGCGAGACAAAATTAGAAACACACAAATGTCATTCATCACATCCAACACCAAAGATTCAAATTGTTCGGACACCTATGCGATTACCAACACACCACCCAGCACAACGTGCCTACATTTTTAAAAATTCGATGGCAACAAGGCTAAAGGGCGACCGAGGAAGGCCTGGATAGAAGGAGTCAGGGAAACATTAACAACTCACGGCATCCCCTTCACCCAAGCTCTCCGGCTGGTTGCAGAGAGACGTCTCTTTCTTCCCGCGACACCCAGCAGGGTATAAGCGGCGGATAAAGGTAAAAGTAAAGTAAGTCAAGCTTTTTCGAGCGCAAGTCTTTGAATATCTTGATAACGACTCAGAATAATCTTACGATTTTGGTAGAACAGGCAGAGCATTTGATTACTGATCTTATGGTCTTGGTTACTCAAAACAGCCAAAAATGTTAGATAGAACTTTGTAAATCCGAGGTAGTGAGGGGGTTCTCATGGTCGAGAGGTTACGTGTTCGCCTCTCATTCAATAGATCCCGGATTCGAATCCGGACAGCGACGGAAAATTTCTTCTCTAAAATGTTCTCCTTTGACCTCCTTTCCTGCTCTATAACAATGTTCTGTCGTCTGCTTGTGTCTCCAATTTCTGACCCCCCACCCCCCCCACCCCCCACCCCTTTGCCCCTCCTATGGCCTCCTGACCCTTTCTTCAGCCTTTCTACTGCTTCTCAATGGCTCCTTCTTACCGCTATCTGCTGTCAGCCACACTCCTTATCCTATGGTAGGTGAGATCTGACACCTAGCCTTCTCAGTTAAGGGTGGAAAATCGCGGAGGTCCCACGTGCAAGTTGCGCATGTTAAATATCCCTTGGTGGTCCAAAATCGATAAGAGTAGGCTTCGCCGCCACCCGGGTAAAATTCAAAATTTCCTACCAGCTGAAAATGTTTGATGTGTCCCGCGCGCTCATATGATCGTATGCAGTTGTGAGCGCGGTAAAAAAAAAATTAACAAAAAAATAAATAAATAAATAGTCGCTTTTAAGCACAAGGGGGCTATCCCGAAAAAAAGCTGTTTTGAGAAAATCGAAGGTAAAGTTTTTACCCCTTGTTCAGTTTCTTTAAAAGACAAGGAGAGTTTTCTCTGTAACCAAACAAATATACACACCAACAAAAGCAGACTTCTCCTATAGGTAGGGCAATGCTCACTTTTGGTGTTGGTCAAGATTTCTGGAAACCCCCGAAATCTGGGTTAGCCCGCTTGTCCTTAAAAGCGACCAATATTAATGAGGTAGCGACTTGGCTCGGTGGGGTGCAGGGGGGGGGGTTGTTGTCTGCGTCTCTCCAGTCCGTTTTCGTTCTCTGTGGTCCTCGCTGACATCCAGCGAGCGAAAAATCTCTATACAGGGAACTTGTTGAGCGAATGAACTCAGGGGCGGAGAAGGTAGTCATCAGTGTGTTATGTTCTGGTGAATGAAGATGGTCGAAATAGTCTATGAATGTTTTTAGTGTAGTTTTAGTAGATGTTTTACAACGCTTGCAACTGTATAAGGTCATATGAGCGCCAGAAGATTAGTAGAGGTGTAACTAGAGACTTACAAACATAAAAAGAAGGGGAGATAAGGACGATAGATGTTTCATAGGAAAGAAGAAGCAAACCACACCAGAGCACCCACCAACCACCCACTACGAACGTTTGCAAAGCGAAAACAAAAAGAAAAGCTGCTGTTGTTGTTGTTGCTGTTGTTGTTGTTGTTGTTGTTGTTGTTGTTGTTGTTGTTGTTGTTGTTGTTGTTTTAAGGTGGCTGTTTATACAGAAAAATTGGGGGGGGGGTTTAAACTGTACACATATTATAGCTCATGCCCACCAAATCAAAGCCAAATAGACCAGTGTTTGCGATGCGGCGGTTGGACGCTTTGCCCAGGCTCGCGCAAAGCTCGGGTTCGATTCCTGTTTTCGGAGAATTTTTATCGAGTATCTCGATCTGTCCGCTGAGAAGTTGTATTACTCCCAGCCTTGGTTAGGTAAGGTAAGTATATTAGGGCTCTCGCAACTACATAAGGTCATATGAGCGTGCAGGACACACCAAACATTTACAGTTGGTTGGAAATTGTGAATTTTGCCCGGGTGGCTGCCGAAGCCTACTCTTATCGATTTGGAGACCACCAAGGGGTTTTTAACATGCGCAACTTGCACACGAGACCTCCGAGATTTTTCGCCCCTGTCTGAGAAGGCTAGGTGTAGATCTTTTCTACCAGAAGATCAGGGATGTGGCTGAAAGACAGCGGTAAGTAGGAGCCAAGGAGTTATAGCAATAGAAAGGCTGCAGAAAGAGGAGCCCAGAATATAAGAGGGGGCAAAAGAGGTGAGGGGGTGAGGGCAGAAGGTGGAGACGAAAGCAGACGACAGAACATTGATAGAGAACACAAAAGGAGGGGAAAGGAGACTATTTGTTTTAAAGAAGAAAATGTTTCGGTCGCTAACCAGATTAAAACTCGGGACCTTCTATTGAGAGGCAAACACCTTAGCCTCTAGGCCACGAGA
>NW_004797881.1:461984-466326 GCF_000002075.1 Aplysia californica | reverse complement strand
AAAGAGAAAAAGAAAGAAAGACAAAAGAGAAATCTTTCATGCCACACTTTGACGAATGAGGAAAGAGGTACGCTGTGAACGGCTACTCTATCTCTCTCCTCCTCCCCCTTCTCTCTCTCTCTCTCTCTCTCTCTCTCTCTCTCTCTCTTTCTCTCTCTCTCTCTCCCTCTCTCTCTCTTTCTCTCTCTCTCTCCCACAGCAAAAATCTTACCTGTCCCTAAGTGTAAACACATGTTGCCAACGTATTTGTGGGCTGAAAACGATGAGGTTTTTTTTAATTTATCGTCTGTTTTTCCTGCTTTTGTTAATGCTTTTAGGGACGTGACGTTGTGGACAGGAAATATCGACACACTAGCTGAAGGCAAATCCAGATAATTTTGTGGGGTAGTCAATGCTCCAAGAGTACAAGCTCGTCTACTCCTTTACACTTACACATTACACAGACAGGTAGAAGGGGGAAAACAAAACAAAACCAATCCCCAAATAAAACCGAAACAAAACAGCAAACACAACTGCCTAGACTCCAAACAAAAAAAAAACACAAATGGCAAGAAAAACAAGGAAGCCACAAAAATATGCTTTGAACTACTGCTAGTAGCGACATTTATGATAGGTGAGGCAACCTGCAAGAATTGGGAATGTGTCGGCGGGTGGACATTTTCATGTTTAGTTACGTTATCATTGCATGGACTCTCAAGGGTATTCTGTACTTTATATTTAAAAGATATAATAGTCATCATGTTATAGAAATAAGCGCCATCTGAGACAAAACGTCACCCCAGGACAATTTTGTCCAAAATGTACATAACTATTGAGTGGGAAGCATTGAGTATACTTTGGACAAATAAATGGTTCTGGGCTGAAGAACAGGGGGTTTATTTTGGTTTTTTGTAGTTTTTTTTTGGTAAGTGTTTTACGGCGCTTGCAACTGCATAAGATCATATGAGCGCGCGGGACACACCAGTTTGTAGGAAAGTTTGAATTTTACCCGGGTGGCGGCTGAAGCCTACTCTTATTGATTTTGGACTACCAAGGGATCTTTAACGTGCACAACGTGCACACGGAACCTCCGAGATTTTTTGGGGCCTTGTCCGAGAAAGATATGTGTAGTGCTTACCTACCATAAGATCAGGGGTGTTGCTGAAAGACATTAGGATAAAAATTAGGAGCCAAGAAGCAGTAGAAAGGCTGCAGAAAGAGTCCGGAGCCGAGAGGAGGGGACAACGGAGGTGAGGGATTGGGGGCAGAAAGTGGATAATAAAAGCAGACGACAGAACATTGTTAGAGGGTTGGAAAGGATGTGAAAGGAGAAATTTTTCGCGAAGAAGATTTTCTGTCGCTATCTGGATTCGAACCCGGGACCTATTGAATGAGAGGCGTTAATCTCTGCGCCCCGGGAGCTCCCAGAAAAGGATTTACTTTCGGTTCAGAAACACCCGATTTTTTTAGATGTACTCATTAACAGCATGAAAACCTTCTGAAACAGAATAAATAATCACTTTGCAACGTTTGAGAAAATATGAAGAATAAGTGAAATTAAATGTAAAATCGATGGATTGTCAAAACTTTTGAGGGGAAAATATAAAGAATTAAGTGATTTGTAGAGATAAATCAGAATAAGACGTAGAATGTTGAGGCGCCCGCTGGGATAGATTACTCAAATTCGACTCAGGATGACCCAATCTCATGTCTTGGTTTCTGGATTAAAACTAAGTTCCCAATTCTCGAACAAAAATTATCATAGCGCGTTTGATACTATTGAAGAAGGTGAGGTGTACAGCATTCAAAGAACAGAAGTGAAAATAGCAATTACAGAAAAATTTCGATTGACCAAAAAAATAAAGAAAAAGAAACTAAACTTTTCTGTTAGGGCCGGTGGTGCTATCCACAAAAATGCGTGTTATGTTTAAGAATGATTCAATTATTTTTTTAAGAGTGAACGATCTTGCGGTGTATTGTCTTTCGATGATTTAATTAAAATTTATCGACTATACTATTTAACCCTATCCGCACGTCGTGTTTTACTACCGTGTCCATACTACTACGTGGGGAACTCTGTGCCACCACTTTCAAAGAGGAAATTTTCTCCTTAATCTGATCAGTACGCTTTGCATAGCAGTCTGTCAAATTCATTTTTGGAGAAAAAAAAACCCTGAAAGTTTCAAAAAGATCTTCGTACTAGAAGTATTCTAAAATGTGAAGAATACAACCCGGGGGGCACAAAATGACCCCAGACGTACGGATAAGGCTACACAATACTCATTTTGTGCTCTTACGATGCTCATTGAAACTGCATTTGGAAACAAGTAAATATGGAAATCGTGAGGGAAACCAGTGTTTCGTCGTATTTCTGTGTGTTATGTTCATAACATTATGAGTACAACTTTGGCCAACAAACTCGTAGTAAAGAATCTTGCTTGTCGAGTCGACATTATTTCAGAAATGTGTTCCTCTTTTCAAAAACCACACTATGTTCTTGCCTGTATGTGTCCAAAAACGATGTGCATTGCCTTCAAAATAATCCATTCTCAAGTCCAGAAAGCTTTTAACTTGGCAGTCGGGGTAATTAAAGGATTAACACCCTCTCCTCAAATTCGGGAACAAAGAAAAGAAAGAAAGAAAAAACAGAAACATCTCGAGAATCAAGACAAACAAAACAAGCAAATCAGATTTTCGGATCCGGATTATTTCGAACTGGTAAGCGACACTGTCCTTTGCCTCCTCGCTCTTCATTTGGTTCCGAATTGAGTCAAATTACGCGCCTTGTCGTGAAGCGGAACTACGTCACAGCGCATAGTGTAGGTTTTTATTCCCCAACTCTATAACAGGAGCAAAGATTGTTTTAAGATAATTTCTATTTGAGAGACGGCACAAAACACGCAAATATACACATGGATTTTACATAAGAGTTTTCCCACAGAATAGTAAACCGTCTTGTCAACTACTCACTACTTCAGAATTTCAAAGTTCTATCTTACATTTTTTACTGCTTTGAGTTACTTGGACCATGATATAAAAAACCAAAGGTTCTGTCTGCTCTATCAAAATCGTGAGATTATTCGGAGTTGTCGTAAATATATCCAAAGAAATGCATTAGAAAAAGCTTGACATGATGTGAAACTTAAAAAATATTTGATGTCAAATTTCTCAAAACTATACTGCGGTCAAGAATTTGTGGTGCAACTTATCCTTAAATATCTCGTTAACGGATGAATCAATGTCACCCATACTTTGCATAGCAGTTTGCATCAATTTGTCTTAACTAAATCATATTTTTCTAGAACAACTGGGGCTAGAATTAAAAACTTTTCTTCATAAATGTATATAAAGTACTTAAAATCTCTGTCACGCATAAAATGGTATTGTTCACAGCACCAAAGCACTTCCCGCTTCTCACACACATTTTGATTACGCATATGGCCTACGTCACAGCTCATCAAAGACACTTTTTACTTGCAAAACTTTTTACAAGAAATTATTGTTATAGTGAACACAGTTTTGCACTAATGGCTCTCAAAACAGGCGTTCAATAAGCGTAATGTCCAGATTAGAAAAACCTGACGGACTTGCTATTAAAAGCTATATTGCCCCAGCTGTAAACATTTAAAAATCTGTAGAAACCACCTACTTGGAGTTTTTATTAATATTTATTAAGGAATTTTCTAGAATACAGCTTGCTGAAGTTTACAAAAATGTTGATCTGTTAAGACAAAATGATACGAGTCACTGTGCAAAAATTGGAGAACCTATGCTCGATAGTTGAGGAGATATTTGAAAATAAGTCGCACCACGAATTTTGGACCGCACCATAGCAACTGTGCAGACAGAACGGTGTAATTCTAAGGTAACATACTATCTTTGGCCACACACGCAGTTGAATGAAGAGAGGCTGGTTATGGGACATCATCAAAAGCCGCTATCGTGTTGTGGTGCTCCTCTTTAGATTTCTACTCTCAGATCAAGAAGAACCTATTCCAGGGTTTGAAAAAGCCCTAATGCGATGCCTAACATGGTCTGGCCATTAGTGAAAGATCTCTTAATCTTTCGTCATTTCCTTTTTTATCCTGTTTTTCGGGGGGGGGTGTCCTTTTCGTGCATTATCTGTTCAGCTGATTGATTAATCGAGTCGTCATCTCAATTTGTTTTTCTCGTTTAGACAAAACGAAATAAAACAGCTATGGTTAAGGCTCTTTTATTGACACCCCACACTCCTATCAACCAGTGGATTTTTTTCTCATTTTTTGGAAGGTATCACATACTTTTTCGTCGCTTCCCCTCTCTCTTTCTCTCTCTCTCTCTCTCTCTCTCTCTCTCTCTCTCTCTCTTTCTCTCTCTCTCTCTT
>NW_004797881.1:460413-461582 GCF_000002075.1 Aplysia californica | reverse complement strand
ACGTTATTATTGTTTATATTACTGTTCATTTATATAATACATGTGACTGTAAGCCTGCGGGTGTGTGCATGTTTGTGGGGGAAGGGGTTGGGGTGTATGTATGTGTGTGCGTGTGTTTGTGGGTGTTTGTGTGTGTCAATGTGTGTCAATGTGTGTCAATGTGTGTACGTGGAGAAACAGGATCTAGACAATAAAGATGTATCTTATCTTATCGTATCTCTAAATCTCTTAGTCTCTAATTGAATGCATATCTCTAACAAGACCGAGATCAGTGCGCGGAGAGCCATACCAAAAGACCGAAGGTTTCTCGGGACCTCTTTCAAGGAATCGAACCAGTGTCCCCACACAGTAGCGAAGCATGATGCCAGCTGTGCAATAAAGGCCATCAATCCATAAATGCCTTTCACATCTGGCAGGGTAGAGGCCACATACAAGCTCATTCCATTTATCTCTGTCCTGGGCCGTCCTTCCAAGCTCGTTCCAAGTGAGCGTCATCTCTCTCATGTCCCTTTCCACACATATCCACCATGTTTCTCGTGGCCTACCCCTGCTTCGTGCTCCCTGTGGGTCCCACGAAAGTGACTGTCTTGTGATGCGTCCGCTCGGCTTTCTGGGGGTGTGTCCCATCCATCGTCACTTTCTTGATCCTATAACTAATTCTAGATCCTTTTGCCCTGTCCTTTCCCACAGCTCTTCATTTTTTTATTCTATCCTTCCACTTAATTCTTAGGATACTCCTAATACATCTGTTGGTGAAAGTCTGGACTTTATTCAGTACTGTTTTTGTTGTCTTCCAAGTTTCGCAGCCGTAGAGGAGCAAAAACTTGACATTGGAGTTAAGGAGTCGAATCTTGGTGCGCAGTGAGATGTTGCTTACTTTCCAGACTTTTGATAATTGCTTGAATGCTGACCGTGGCAATGAAGGCACCAAGGGTAATTTCTAAAAGGAATCATCACGCCAGCCTGAAGTTTCATTTCGTTATGACGGTCACAACTACAACATTGCACGAGTAAACAGATGTATCGAGCTGAGTGGCGGGATCTACTTGGTTTTATTTCTTTTCTTAACAATCTTTTTTTTACGGAGGTATTGCACTTGGAATGTGTGAAAACCCGTCGCCCGTTTTTGTTTTGTTTTTGTTTTTTATTTCAAAAGTACACGTGTCTAC
>NW_004797881.1:457913-458954 GCF_000002075.1 Aplysia californica | reverse complement strand
TCTCTCTCTCTCTCTCTCCTTTTCTCTGTCCATGTCTCTCCCTCTGTGCCCCTTCTCTTTCTATTTGCCTCCCCCTCCCCCCCATTCTTTATCTCTGTAAAGCAAGGAATAAGAAAAAGTATTTGCTGCTCTTCAACAACCTTGGTTCATAGGTCAGGTTCTGGAGTTGGTGAAAGGCGAAGCTTGAAATGTTTCTCTCGACAGCAATTGCAAATAAATTGTTTAACTATATCACCTGTGACATCTCAGATGTTTTCAAATTTGTTTGGGGTTGGGGGGGGGGTTCATTCCATTTTGCCCTTTTACTTTTTTACTTTAGAAGAAAACTATGAAACAGCTGAGTCTGGCTAGAGGAGACATTCACTTGTTACTGACAAAAAAAATGTTTCTCTCTCAAGGGGGTACAGAAGTAATTTTTCCCTAATCCCAAGAAAGCCACCAAAATAGGGCCACAAAATAAGGGTCCGGTGGTAGCTGCAACCGCGGGAAAAAGTCACTATTGGAAAAAGCCACTTGGGTGCATTTATTGTTGGGATATGAGGTGAGGATTTTTGGTTTGGGTTTTTTGTTTGTTTTTTGCTTTTTGGGGTTTTTTTGGTTGTTGTTTGTTGTTGTTTTTGTTGGGGTGGGGGTTTGGAGGGGGGCGTATGCTGTGAACTCTCTCGAGAGGGCTTTTGTGCGGCTTAATATGGTGACAGTTGCTTAAGGAAATACGTATTCAATCTGTAGAAATGCTGTCCCAATGGACTTCGAGCCCTGTTCTAATCCCAAAGCCTCAGCTGTAATGTCTTTTTAAAAGATGTTTTCAATGTGTGAAGAATAGTTACAGTAGGTGCCATAAATTGTAGTTTATTTAAGAAGAAATTGTCCAAATAACATGCTCGATGTAACCCTGTGAAATGTAAGGCTCTTTTATTGACTGACCCCAAACTTCTAATTTCCAGTAAATTTTCATCACACACTTTTTCGTCGCGTTTCCTTCCCTGTCTGTCTGTCTGTCTGTCTGTCTGTCTGTCTGTCTGTCTGTCTGTCTGTCTGTCT
>NW_004797881.1:454393-455497 GCF_000002075.1 Aplysia californica | reverse complement strand
GGCAGGGCGAGGACCTCGGTACAGTTTCCACTTCCGACGCCCTCTCCTCTCGTCGGGGAAAAACTTGAAAGAAGGAAGAAAGGAAAGACACGTCGCGCCGCTCGTGGGGGAGGAGGAGGAGGAGGAAGAAGAGGAGGGGGAGGAGCAGGCAGAAGGTTAACAAATTAGTATGCAACTAGGTCGGGGGTTTTCCTGACGCGACCAATCAGAGAGCGGGAAGGGAGGGAGCGAGATAGAGAGAGAGTGATGGCGAGAGAGAGAGAGAGAGAGTGATGGCGAGAGAGAGAGAGAGAGAGAGAGAGAGAGAGAGAGAGAGAGAGAGAGAGAGAGAGATACTAATCTCTGCGCCACAGACGCTAGTAAAGGCGGCATGATGAGCTGTTTGTTTACTCACCTTAGTGTTAGGACGACCGACCAGTGGGAAGAAGGGTTAGGTGCATCTAGTTCGTTATGTTCAGGTGGGATGTACACGGATTTCGCCTGTCGGATCAGCAGGATTGGTTTTGATAGAGAGATCATACCGCGGTACCGGACGTCTTAAAACACAAAACAACAAAAACAAACAAAACACAAACAACCTTCAAAAAAACAACGGACAAGCAAACAAGCAAACAGACCAACAAACAAACTAACAAACTAACAAACAAACTAACAAACAAACAAACCCTAAATACCAACGACAAAATTCAGAGGACCCATGGAAAATGTTAAGGACTATACTGTCATCTTTAGACCAATTTCAATCAAACTTAGAACAAATACAGCTCAACCAAGGAGAAGTTACATTTCTTTTTTACTATGAAGAAAATCAATTTATGTGCGAGAGATATAGATATCCAGTTTTTTAAATTTCAACCAAATTTGGGTGGAACACAAAAATTTGCAACTTATTACAAAAATTAAACAACCTGTAAATTGAAGAACAAATTTACCGTGGGCAAGTTGTGCGCTATAAAGGTTCCTTGGTGGTCCAAAATCGATAAGACTAGGATTCGACTGCCACCCGTGCGTAATTCAAAATTTCCTACCAACCGAAAAATGTTTAATGTGTCCTGCGCGCTCATATGATCTTATGCAGCTGCGAGCGCCGCAAAACACTCCCCC
>NW_004797881.1:449244-452082 GCF_000002075.1 Aplysia californica | reverse complement strand
CTCTCTCTCTCTCTCTCTCTCTCTCTCTCTCTCTCTCTCTCTTTCTCTCTCTCTTTATTTATTTCGAGTTCTTAATCTCTTTCTCTGATCTCCCACTCTCTCATTTTTCTTTTCTTCACTCTCTCACAAACCAACTTCTCTCACATTCCGCCCCCCTCCCCTCCCCCGGTCTCTCTCTCTTACTTTGTTTCTGTCTTAAGCAATTAACAGGGAGTAGAAAACAAAGCGTGTTTTCTTGCCACCGCCAGACAGTTTCTTTTTAGCATATTATTTTGTTATCTATGAACGTGAGGGGCTGTTGTGGTGTTGGTGTTTTTTTGTACAGTTCTAACACCGGTTTATCTTGGATTCAAAGCTTAAGAAAAATGTATCCAACCTTGCTTAATGAGCTGGGCTGGACAAAATCGGCCTACAGAATCAGGAAGTAGTTTCTTTAAATCCTCTCCATGCCTCACAATTGGATTACTGGATTGGAATTCTCGTATACGCAACAATATCAAACTGCATATTCGCCATACTGGCGTGTGTGCATCATGCACGAAATTGTTTACTATATTATTGCTGTCAAAAATTCGTGGCGCAACTTATTGTCAAATATTTCTGCAACTACGAACTTTCCAGCTTTTACACAATGACTTGTTTCAATTAGTCTTAACAGATCAATATTTTTGTAAACACGACTTGTCAGCAATATTCTAGAAAATTCCTTAATAAATACTAATTGTAAAAATCCGATTGAGTGGTTTCTACTGATTTTAAAAGATTTGCAGCTGGGGCAATATTGCTTTTAAAAGCAAGTCTGTCATTTTTTCTAATCGCAACATTATGTTTATATATAGAACGCCTATTTTGAGAAACTTTAGTGCAAAAAAGTGTTCACTATAAAAGTAATTTCTTGTAACAGATTTTACCAATTAAAATTGTCACTGGTGAGCTGTGACGAAAGCCATATTATGCAAAATGTGCGTGAGAAGCGGGAAGTACTGCGAACAATCCCATTTTCCGCGTGAAGGAGAGTTGTAGTATTTTATAATATTATGAAGAAATGTTGTTGTTTTTTATCTATTCTCAGTTGTTGAGGAAAAATATAAGTAAGTTAAGACAAAATGATACAAACTGCTGTGCAAAGTATGGGTGACGCTGATTCACCCGTTAAAGAGATATTAAAATTTAGAAAAAATTCGGCACGAATGTTTTACCTCATTGTAGAAAATACCACGTGCAGAACGCAGTGACGCCTTTATCAAATTGTGTCCAAGCAAAGGATAATGCTCAAAACGGAATATTCATCTGTACTTTTCTTTAGGGTATGGCAACAACGTTTAATTTGTTAACAGTTATGAAGAAATAGGCCTGACGATGGATGCCTCTCATTAAGTAAGTTAGTCTGGCTTCCAATTAACTCATCACATGATGAAGTCGTCACGTACCTCCAGTGATCTCGTCACAGTTAGTTATCTCCTCGCATACTCCAACTTGTGAAAAACGTGTGGCGAGTTCACCGTGGATTGGCAGGTAAACCCACACATGTCAACCTTTAAGTAGGCCTTCTAATGATATTTTTTAAATACAAAACCAGAGTTTATTAAATCAAAATCTACACAGGTCAACCTTTCTGTTCCAACATTTTGAAGAGAAAACGGGCTCATGTTTTGTGTGTAATATATAAAACCAGTTTAAAATGTGCATGTCCTTACTGTGCGCAATAAAACAAATATAACAGGGTTCAGGATGGCAGGTGGAGGTGGTGTTACGAGTTCACTGTTACTGTTATTTGGATACTTTTTTTTTCAGTGAACTCGGCACACGTTTTTCAGCTGTGTCGACTTCAGAGTGTGACGAGTTCACTGGTTCCCGTCAGCTTTCGCCCTTTAACTTTTCTCGTAAACACCAGGGCTTATTCTCTGCCATTGTTGTCAGACGTGAAAGAACAAAGCCTTCCATTCCGGTGAACGATTTGTCTTGGGGTGTAGCCAACTTGAATTATTTCATTTCTGGGAAAGTTATAAAATAGCATATCCAGTCAACACTGCAACCTCGTATTCTGTTTCTATGGCGAGTTGAAAATGCCAGACTGGGAGTTTTTGAACTACAGACTTCAAAATAAGTTAAGGACCATTTGCAAACCCCCTGGGTGGTCTTCTTGGGCGACCTGCACGTGAGCGTTCCTGGACTGATCCAATGGCTTGATGGCGCTGCCTCAGCGGCCAAAGACAGAGTGTGACACAGCAAACCTTCTGGCAACTTCTCGGGCTCCAACTCCATCCTGCAGCCGTTCCCTAGATCTAGCTCTGGCACGTTCAAAGTCTCTCAGCTTTCGTCTAGGTGGCATGTTGATGCGATACAGGATTTTGCGCAAACGGCGGCTTATATTGCCACCAAAGTGAGCACAGTTCGAGACCGTACGTCCGTTTATGACGTGCACCAGAAAATTTTGACAGAGGAATGTCCGTGGTGTCACCCACAAGTCGATAAAAAACAGCAAATTTGGCTAAAATTCCCCGAGGATTCCCGTGTTGCACGTGGTGGTTTTGCCCCTTTAGGAAGCTTTGCATTACGCATTAATACTTTCAGAGCCTAAGATTTGAAACAATCCTTGCTGTCTTTTTTTCGGATTTTTTTTAAAAATCAGAGCTGTCTGTCAAGGTGGTCCTTAACTTATGTTGAAGTCTGTAAGCCAAGCAAATACGGGAACACGAACTAAGCTAACAAAACATTGAATGTGTTAAGTAAACAGTATTGTTCAATAAAATACGAATGTAAAATACCTCTCTCTCTCTCTCTGCCTCTCTCTATCTCTCTCTTTCTCTCTCTCTCTCTCTCTCTCTCTCTCTCTCT
>NW_004797881.1:445231-447551 GCF_000002075.1 Aplysia californica | reverse complement strand
GGAGGAGGAGGAGGAAGAGGAGGAGGAGGAGGAGGAGCTTCGAAATTTATCAATTTGTGGATATGGTGTAATTCGTGTATAGCGCTCATTGCTTTACTCACCGTCACAGTGAAGACGTAAGAATGATTCCCACTTAGAAGAAAATATTCCCCAGTTTCTTCAAGTTACTGCAAACATGTAGAATCCGATACAGAGTCAGTCGTGACAGTCAGGGACGAAGAAGCACATCCCCTGAACGGATTAAAGACATCAAACGCAACGGCCCCGCGAGGGGGGGGGCTAAATTCAAATTATCAAGTTTAAGTAATAGTTCTACGTCACTTGCAACACATTAGGTCTTATAAATGCCGAAGATCACAGGTGTTATAAGAAACAAGGAACGATAAGGACGTTAGATGTTTGATAGGAAAGAAGGAGCACACCACACCAAACCACCCGCCAACCGCCCACAATCCAAATTACACTTAAGGTTGCAGACCAAAGTGGACAAACATTCAAAGAGCAGTAGAAAACTAAACCTTAACAAAATAATTAAACAACGGAATGAATTAAAACAGACAAAGATTTTAAAAATAACAAATCAAGACATATCAAATTGTGCTCTTATGTCTATTTGTCAGAGTTGGATGTTTGGCATCTTTTCTTGGCTACAAATTCGTTTATGTTTGGAGTACGGTTCTGTATTATGGGGATTCTCAGGATGGACTACTCAGAATTCTTTCGCGGGACGAATGTATTTGTTTGCAGCCCACAGGCCTTATGTTTGACATGTGTGGTTTAAATTATTTCTATGGGGATGTAAAAGGTGTAAAACTCATCTTCAGCGTTGTTAATCTTTTCAAGATGGTCAGTTACTTTTATGGACAATATTTCGCTCAGAATTACAAATTATTTCTGTTTGACATTTTTGGCCATTTCAAGTTTCTAAGACCATGAGGTGAGAAAACAAATATTTCATCTGCTCTTACTAGAATGTAAGATTATTCGGAGTCGTTGTCAGATATTCGAAAAAGCTTGGCATGGTGTGAAACTCAAATTTATCAAAAGTCCAGAGCTGATAGAACGTTGTAATTCTGCACTGTATGCTTCCCAGGAAGTTGAGATTGTTTCAGAATGCTCTCGGGTCTGCTGGGATAGTAGGATAGATTTTGAAGCACAAAGAGCTTGCTGTTGAGCGGGGATTTGCGCAAAACAATGTTGCCTATAATTCTAAAGTGGCGATAGTTGACTTGTTTACCAAAAGCGCTCTCACGATCACTTTCCCTCACGTCAACAACGTTGACCTCTCTTGGTACCTTGTTGAACTAAGTTGCAGATGGCCCTGGTTCAGTTTATATTCGAGGAGTTCTTGACCATCAGTTATTTCGGCAGTTTTTAATACCATCCATTCACCTGTCTCGTTACTTTTGGGGATGAACGTTAAACAGAAGGTCCTGCCTCTAGAATAAGCTGATCCATTTTTAAAAATTTGGTGTTCTGTGATTCGGCTGTCGGGCTCGTAACGCAAATGTTATGAGTTCGAACCCCGTGAAGGACGTGACACTGTGTCTTTGGGAATGAGTATTGAGTACCTGGTTGTTGACAGACAGCGAAAGAGCTTGTCCATGGTTAGTGTTTGAGTACTTAATCGGCTGTTTGCACAGTATTCTTTCAGGGAAGTCGAGAATGATTCTGAGTGCTCTTGGATCCCCTGTGGTAGTGCTACTTGTAAAGCGTGTAAAGCAAGCTGAAGTATAGGTATGCGCTATATATAAATGCAGTATTTATCAAAACAGACGTCAAGAATATTTCTCACCATACTCTCTGCTACAGCAAAAGCACGAGAGAGACCCCTGTGGGGGAGGGGGTGGGAGTAGATGACACCACTGATAGGGTATTTTTCCCCATCTTCTGTATGTCCATTTTACTCTTCCCCTCCTTCATATATTATGTCTATCTCACTTTTCCCCTTTTCTGGAATATGTATAGTTTACTTTTCCCCTGTTTCATATGTCTATCTTACTTTACCCCCTTTTCAGTAAGTCCATCTTACCCCCCCCATCTCCACCCCCTTGCACTAAACGACCATTTTTGGGGGTCGGTGTGTTTCTCTTAACTCAAACACGTACCAAACAAAGCACCTGAACACGGGTTGATAATACGTGAGCAGAAAAAGACTCGGTATTGATTGAGGAGGGTGGACAAGTAGTCCTCTTATTGTCTACTGTGTCTCCTGTCAGGGGAAACTGGCAGCGCCTGTGGCAGTTTTATGAGCTGTACAGAAAATAAGAGGCATTGTGGGACAGTTATTGTTTCGTACTTCCTTTCACATTGCGCTCCC
>NW_004797881.1:439230-440931 GCF_000002075.1 Aplysia californica | reverse complement strand
CCATCCATCAGCTCCCCAGCATGTTGGGATGATGTCTCCTACCTTCAGGTCACGTTTACTCATAGGTAGCTACCTTAGAAGTACAAACATCTATCAGCTCAGTACGGTTTCTAGTTTTGAGAAATTTGTCGGCTAAAAGTTTGAGTTTCACAACATGTCAAGCTTTTTCAAATGCAACTCTTTAAATGTCTGGAAAACGACTCCTAATCATCCTACGATTTTGATAGAGCAAATAGAACATTTTTGGTTTCTGACTTCAGGGTGTTAGTAACTCGAAAAGGTAAAAAATGTCAGACATAACTTTGTAATCCTAAGGTAGAGACATGGTTTTAAAGCGCAGGGCAGATCTTCTAGCTGAATGAGAACGAATGGGAAGCTCACCGTAATAGTATATCTTTGGGAATGCTGCTATCTTCCATACTTGTCACGAGCGCTCAGTTGGTATCATGCTGAACTACGGAGAGCAAGGCTCTGGTTCGAATCCCAGCCTGGGCGTCCTTGAACACGAGTCATGTTGTGGAGTTTCAAGGCGGCTCTCAGCCAATCTGGCTCAGTCATAATGGTGACAGCACAGACGATAAAGTCGGAGGTCCTGTTTCTTAAATATCCTCGTAGTCTTAGTCTGGCGTTAAACCCATAGTTACTATACTATTCATATGGTCAAGCCGGCGTAGGCACCGCTGAATAAGAGGGATAAATATAATTTGAACACCCTCTTCCTTGGTTGGGATGTCGTCCTGCCATGCCATCTGATTCTCAAGAATTTACCTAAGACAGCGAAAGTGAAAATATTCAGTCTGCGCTTCTGTTGGGTGTATAGAACCCATGTCAATCTATACCGTACCACAATATACCGTTTAAGGCAATACAATACAATAAATTATCCCATTTGGATGGTTGGTGGGTGCTCTGCTGTAGTTTTCCCCTTCTTTCCTTTTAAACATCTATCGCCCGTATCTCTCCTCCTTCTTTCTGTTCTTTATATATTATTTTCTTGTTATACCTCAAATCTTCGGTACTTATATGACCTAGGCTACTACTTGTACCCACAAGTGACGTAACACTCCTAATAAAACGAAAACAACTATGATCAAACCACCGCGTAACATTTAACAACATTCTTTTCCACCGCAGTAAACAAAAACAGACTACGTCTACGAAGAGACACTGCGTGACATAACTCCATTGTCCGCCCCCATTACGTGGACCCCACAAGAAGACATGACTGAACGATAATAAGTTAGTTTGCTTTGCCGCCAGATCCAGAGGCACACTGCCCACCGAGTCCATTTAGCGGCTGGAGGTACTGCCCTCTACAACGTTATTGCTAATCGTAAGGCAATTCCCAGCGCTACTTCTGGCCCGGAGAACTTTGTCTCTCGGAGAAAAAGTCTGCCCCTCTCGAACCTTACATCCATGCAGGAGGACAAAACTCACTAATGTTGATGAAGAAGTCTCCGAAATCTTGTTCAGTGTTCCTGTATTCTACCAATATAGCTTGCTTTTGAACCTTTATCGTAGTATCTTCTCAAGAAACGAACGAAACCGGAGTTCGTTGTACACAGAAGAATCGTGTGAGGAAGACCTTTTTTATCAAGTTATTTGGGTTTTTTTCAACTCGGACGTTATATTCCTTCTCAGCCTGGTTGGTTATGACAGGTCGAAGCCCGCTTTAAAAAATGTATTGATTGTGTCAATGGG
>NW_004797881.1:437398-438519 GCF_000002075.1 Aplysia californica | reverse complement strand
ATACACACACACACACACACACACACACATGCGGAAGCAACTGACAAGTCAAACACTTTGTTATGTTTTAGCAATCATAGTATACGCCATCCTTTTTGTCAGAAAAAGCCTCAAAATCAAAGAGAAAAACACGACATAACATCCCATATCACTATTCTACGAGAGTTACATCTATTCAGACAATCTCTTTATGGTTGTCTAGCGCTCTTTTCCTTTGTTCTGTTTTTTCATGGGGATGGGGGGTTAATGTCTTAATAACAATAACAGCAACACTAACATATTGATATTTCAATGACTAGCACAGGAAGAGTTAATGTCTTATGTCATGTAATTTAAAGGAAGGTAGTGATTTTTCAGTAACTGGCACATAAAGAATTAGTCTTCTGGCATATAGTTTAAAAAGGGTGGTAATACTTCAATGACTTGCACAGAAAGTGTTAAAATCTTCTGTCACGTAGTTTAAAAAAAGATTTTGATGTTTCAATGACTGGCACAGAAAGTGTTAATGTCTTCAGTCATGTAGTTTATAAAGAAAGATTTTAATATTTCAATGTCTGGCACTGAAAGTGTTAACGTATTCTTTCACCGAGGCAGGCAACAAGTTGGCTGGTCATGCAGTGCAGTTCTGTCAATGATCTAAATGTTTAAATGTCTGGAAGAAAGTAGGGCCTTTTAATTAATCCATTTCGTAACATCTGGTTTGTGTATTTTATGGGAATATTTTCATGCCGCTTTGTCAGTAGAAGAGGAAGACTTGTATAAGTTGTGTGGCCGTTAGCGTTCTAGCCTTGCAGGGGAATGGCTTGAGTATTCCGACCTGCTGAAGATATTATCTTATCGAGTATCCCCGGTTTTTTTCCACGGAGATACAGTATCCTTCTCAGCAGTGGTTAGTCCTGGATGGCAGTGTCGATTCAACCCACCCCCCTGAATAATGATGTGACCATCATAATCATCATCATCATAATACAATGATAATACAAAGAGCACGCATACCATCTATTATCTCTTTGTGGTGGCCGAATTTTGCTATTCAAAAGGCTTTTTAATGGCAGCATCGATCGACATGCGGTTTTCGCCAAAAAATTCTTTAAAATATTTTCCAGAGCATGGCGCCCTTG